>NC_134826.1:74895445-75164415 GCF_004210375.1 Tachypleus tridentatus
CTAGATGACTGTTTGAGTGACAACAACATACAAGTTTTAGGACTAGATGACTGTTTGAGTGACAACAACAAAGAAATTGCTAGGACTAGATGAATGTTTGAGTGACAACATAGAAAAGTGTTTAGGACTAGATGACTGTTTGAGTGACAACAACATACAAGAGTTGGGACTAGATGACTGTTTGAGTGACAACAACATACAAGTTTTAGGACTAGATGACTGTTTTAGTGACAACAATATACAAAACTGTTTAGGACTAGATGACTGTTTGAGTGACAACAACATACAAAAACTGTTTAGGACTAGATGACTGTTTGAATGACAACAACATACAAAATTGTTTAGGACTAGATGACTGTTTGAATGACAACAACATACAAAAGAGTTGGGAACTACATGACTGTTTGAATGACAACAACATACAAGAGTTTTAGGACGACATGACTGTTTGAGTGACAACAACAAACAGTTGTTAGGACTAGATGACTGTTTGAGTGACAACAACATGCAAAAGTTTTAGGACTAGATGACTGTTATAGTGACAACAACAAACAAATTTTTAGGTCTAGTTGAATGTTTGAGTGACAGTATAAAAAAGTGTTTAGGACCAGATGATTGTTTGAGTGACAACAACATACAAAAGTTTTAGGACTAGATGACTTTTTGAGTGACAACAACAAACAAAGTTTTTAGGACCAGATGAATGTTTGAGTGACAACATAGAAAAGTGTTTAGGACTAGATGACTGTTTGAATGAAAACAACATACAAGAGATGGGACTAGATGACTGTTTGAGTGACAACAACATACAAAAGTTTTAGGACTAGATGACTGTTTGAGTTACAACAACATACAAGTTTTAGGACTAGATGACTGTTTTAGTGACAACAATATACAAACTGTTTAGGACTAGATGACTGTTTGAATGACAACAACATAAAAAAGAATTGGGTCTAGATGACTGTTTGAGTGACAGCAACGTACAAGTTTTAGGACTAGGTGAGTGTTTGAATGACAACAACATACAAAAGTGTTGGAACTAGATGACTGTTTGAATGAGAACAACATACAAGAGTTTTAGGACTAGATGACTGTTTGAGTGACAACAACATACAAAGTTGTTAGGACTAGATGACTGTTTGAATGACAACAACATACAAAAAAGAGTTGGGACTAGATGACTGTTTGAGTGACAATAACATACAAAAGTGCTTAGGACTAGATGACTGTTTGAGTGACAACAACATACAAGTTTTAGGATTAGATGAGTGTTTGAGTGACTAACAAAGAAATTGCTAGAACTAGATGAATGTTTGAGTGACAACATAGAAAAGTGTTTAGGACTAGATGACTGTTTGAGTGACAACAACATACAAGAGTTGGGACTAGATGACTGTTTGAGTGATAACAACATAAAAAGTGTTTAGGACTAGATGACTGTTTGAGTTACAAAAACATACAAACTTTAGGACTAGATGACTGTTTGAGTGACAACAATATAGAAAACTGTTTAGGACTAGATGACTGTTTGAATGACAACAACATAAAAAAGTTTTAGGACTAGATGACTGTTTGAGTGACAACAACATACAAGTTTTAGGACTAGATGACTGTTTGAGTGACAACAACACACAAAATTGTTTAGAACTAGATGACTGTTTGAATGACAACAACATACAAAAGAGTTGGAACTAGATGACTGTTTGAGTGACAACAACATACAAAAGTTTTAGGACTAGATGACTGTTTGAGTGACAACAACAAACAGTTGTTAGGACTAGATGACTGTTTGAGTGACAACAACATACAAAAGTTTTAGGACTAGATGACTGTTTGAGTGACAACAACAAACAAAGTTTTAGGACTAGATGAATGTTTGAGTGACAACATAGAAAAAGTGTTTAGGACTAGATGACTGTTTGAATGACAACAACATACAAGAGTTGGGACTAGATGACTGTTTGAGTGACAACAACATACAAAAGTTTTAGGACTAGATGACTGTTTGAGTGACAACAACATACAAGTTTTAGGACTAGATGACTGTTTGAGTGACAACAACATACAAACTGTTTAGGACTAGATGACTGTTTGAATGACAACAACATAAAAAAAGAATTGGGACTAGATGACTGTTTGAATGACAACAACATAAAAGAATTGGGACTAGATGACTGTTTGAATGACAACAACATAAAAAAGAATTGGGACTAGATGACTGTTTGAGTGACAACAACATACAAGTTTTAGGACTAGATGACTGTTTGAGTGACAACAACATACAAGTTTTAGGACTAGATGACTGTTTGAATGACAACAACATACAAGTTTTAGGACTAGATGACTGTTTGAGTGACAACAACAAAGAAATTGCTAGGACTAGATGAATGTTTGAGTGACAACATACAAAAAAGTGTTTAGGACTAGATGACTGTTTGAGTGACAACAACATACAAAAGTTTTAGGACTAGATGACTGTTTGAGTGACAACAAAATACACGAGTTTTTAGGACTAGATGACTGTTTGAGTGACAACAACATACAAGTTTTAGGACTAGATGACTGTTTGAGTGATAACAACACGTACAAAAGTGTTTAGGACTAGATGACTGTTTGAGTGACAACAACATACAAGTTTTAGGACTAGATGACTGTTTGAGTGACAACAATATACAAAACTGTTTAGGACTAGATGACTGTTTGAATGACAACAACATAAAAAAGAATTGGGACTAGATGACTGTTTGAGTGACAACAACATACAAAAGTTTTAGGACTAGATGACTGTTTGAGTGATAACAACACACAAAAGGTTTAGGACTAGATGACTGTTTGAATGACAACAACATACAAAAAAAGTTGGGACTAGATGACTGTTTGAATGACAACAACATACAAGAGTTTTAGGACTAGATGACTGTTTGAGTGACAACAACATACAAAAGTGCTTAGGACTAGATGACTGTTTGAGTGACAACAACATACAAAAATGTTTAGGACTAGATGACTGTTTGAATGACAACAACATACAAAAGAGTTGGGACTAGATGACTGTGAGTGACAACAACATACAAGAGTTTAGGACTAGATGACTGTTTGAGTGACAACAACATACAAAAGATTTTAGGACTAGATGACTGTTTGAATGACAACAACATACAAAAGAGTTGGGACTAGATGACTGTTTGAGTGACAACAACATAGAAGTTTTAGGACTAGATGACTGTTTGAGTGACAACAACAAAGAAATTGCTAGGACTAGATGACTGTTTGAGTGACAACATACAAAAGTGTTAGGACTAGATGACTGTTTGAGTGACAACAACATACAAAATTTTTAGGACTAGATGACTGTTTGAGTGACAACATAGAAAAGTGTTTAGGACTAGATGACTGTTTGAATGACAACAACATACAAGAGATGGGACTAGATGACTGTTTGAGTGACAACAACATACAAAAGTTTTAGGACTAGATGACTGTTTGAGTGACAACAACATACAAGTTTTAGGACTAGATGACTGTTTGAGTGACAACAACATACAAACTGTTTAGGACTAGATGACTGTTTGAATGACAACAACATAAAAAAAAGAATTGGGACTAGATGACTGTTTGAGTGACAACAACATAAAAAAAGAATTGGGACTAGATGACTGTTTGAGTGACAACAACATAAAAAAAGTTTTGGGACTAGATGACTGTTTGAGTGACAACAACATACAAGTTTTAGGACTAGATGACTGTTTGAGTGACAACAACATACAAGTTTTAGGACTAGATGACTGTTTGAATGACAACAACATATAAGTTTTAGGACTAGATGAGTGTTTGAGTGACAACAACAAAGAAATTTTAGGACTAGATGAATGTTTGAGTGACAACATAGAAAAGTGTTTAGGACTAGATGACTGTTTGAGTGACAACAACATACAAAAGTTTTAGGACTAGATGACTGTTTGAGTGACAACAAAATACAAGAGTTTTTGGACTAGATGACTGTTTGAGTGACAACAACATACAAGTTTTAGGACTAGATGACTGTTTGAGTGACAACAACACGTAAAAGTGTTTAGGACTAGATGACTGTTTGAGTGACAACAACATACAAGTTTTAGGACTAGATGACTGTTTTAGTGACAACAATATACAAAACTGTTTAGGACTAGATGACTGTTTGAATGACAACAACATAAAAAAGAGTTGGGACTAGATGACTGTTTGAGTGACAACAACATACAATAGTTTTAGGACTAGATGACTGTTTGAGTGACAACAACATACAAAAGTTTTAGGACTAGATGACTGTTTGAGTGACAACAACATACAAAAAAGTTGGGACTAGATGACTGTTTGAATGACAACAACATACAAAAGAGTTTTAGGACTAGATGACTGTTTGAGTGACAACAACATACAAAATTTTTAGGACTAGATGAATGTTTGAGTGACAACATAGAAAAGTGTTTAGGACTAGATGACTGTTTGAATGACAACAACATACAAGAGATGGGACTAGATGACTGTTTGAGTGACAACAACATACAAAAGTTTTAGGACTAGATGACTGTTTGAGTGACAACAACATACAAACTGTTTAGGACTAGATGACTGTTTGAATGACAACAACATAAAAAAAAGTTTTGGGACTAGATGACTGTTTGAATGACAACAACATAAAAAAGAATTGGGACTAGATGACTGTTTGAATGACAACAACATAAAAAAGTTTTAGGACTAGATGACTGTTTGAGTGACAACAACATACAAGTTTTAGGACTAGATGACTGTTTGAGTGACAACAACATACAAAAGTTTTAGGACTAGATGACTGTTTGAATGACAACAACATACAAAAGTTTTAGGACTAGATGACTGTTTGAGTGACAACAACAAAGAAATTGCTAGGACTAGATGAATGTTTGAGTGACAACATAGAAAAGTGTTTAGGACTAGATGACTGTTTGAGTGACAACAACATACAAAAGTTTTAGGACTAGATGACTGTTTGAGTGACAACAACAAAATACAAAAGTTTTTGGACTAGATGACTGTTTGAGTGACAACAACATACAAGTTTTAGGACTAGATGACTGTTTGAGTGACAACAACATACAAAAGTGTTTAGGACTAGATGACTGTTTGAGTGACAACAACATACAAGTTTTAGGACTAGATGACTGTTTGAGTGACAACAATATACAAAACTGTTTAGGACTAGATGACTGTTTGAATGACAACAACATAAAAAAGAATTGGGACTAGATGACTGTTTGAGTGACAACAACATACAAAGTTTTAGGACTAGATGACTGTTTGAGTGACAACAACACACAAAAGGGTTTAGGACTAGATGACTGTTTGAATGACAACAACATACAAAAAAGTTGGGACTAGATGACTGTTTGAATGACAACAACATACAAGAGTTTTAGGACTAGATGACTGTTTGAGTGACAACAACATACAAAAGTGCTTAGGACTAGATGACTGTTTGAGTGACAACAACATACAAAAGAGTTGGGACTAGATGACTGTTTGACAACAACATACAAAAGTTTAGGACTAGATGACTGTTTGAGTGACAACAACATACAAAGATTTAGGACTAGATGACTGTTTGAATGACAACAACATACAAAAGAGTTGGGACTAGATGACTGTTTGAGTGACAACAACATACAAAAGTGCTTAGGACTAGATGACTGTTTGAATGACAACAACATACAAAAGAGTTGGGACTAGATGACTGTTTGAGTGACAACAACATACAAAGTTTTAGGACTAGATGACTGTTTGAGTGACAACAACAAAGAAATTGTTAGGACTAGATGACTGTTTGAGTGACAACATACAAAAAGTGTTAGGACTAGATGACTGTTTGAGTGACAACAACATACAAAAATTTTTAGGACTAGATGAATGTTTGAGTGACAACATAGAAAAGTGTTTAGGACCAGATGACTGTTTGAGTGACAACAACATACAAGAGTTGGGACTAGATGACTGTTTGAGTGACAACAACACATAAAAGTGTTTAGGACTAGATGACTGTTTGAATGACAACAACATACAAAAAGAGTTGGGACTAGATGACTGTTTGAGTGACAACAACATACAAAGTTTTAGGACTAGATGACTGTTTGAGTGACAACAACAAACAGTTGTTAGGACAAGATGACTGTTTGAGTGACAACAACATGCAAATGTTTTAGGACTAGATGACTGTTTGAGTGACAACAACACATAAAAGTGTTTAGGACTAGATGACTGTTTGAGTTACAACAACATACAAGTTTTAGGACTAGATGACTGTTTGAGTGACAACAACATACAAAACTGTTTAGGACTAGATGACTGTTTGAATGACAACAACATAAAAAAGAATTGGGACTAGATGACTGTTTGAGTGACAACAACATACAAAAGTTTTAGGACTAGATGACTGTTTGAGTGACAACAACATACAAGTTTTAGGACTAGATGACTGTTTGAGTGACAACAACACACAAAAGTGTTTAGGACTAGATGACTGTTTGAATGACAACAACATACAAAAGAGTTGGGACTAGATGACTGTTTGAGTGACAACAACATACAAAAGTTTTAGGACTAGATGACTGTTTGAGTGACAACAACATACAAAAGATCTTAGGACTAGATGACTGTTTGAATGACAACAACATACAAAAGAGTTGGGACTAGATGACTGTTTGAGTGACAACAACATACAAGTTTTAGGACTAGATGACTGTTTGAGTGACAACAACAAAGAAATTGCTAGGACTAGATGAATGTTTGAGTGACAACACAGAAAAGTGTTTAGGACTAGATGACTGTTTGAATGACAACAACATAAAAAAGAATTGGGACTAGATGACTGTTTGAGTGACAACAACATACAAAAGTTTTAGGACTAGATGACTGTTTGAGTTACAACAACATACAAGTTTTAGGACTAGATGACTGTTTTAGTGACAACAATATACAAAACTGTTTAGGACTAGATGACTGTTTGAATGACAATAACATACAAAAGTTTTAGGACTAGATGACTGTTTGAGTGACAACAACATACAAGTTTTAGGACTAGATGACTGTTTGAATGACAACAACATACAAAAAAGTTGGGACTAGATGACTGTTTGAATGACAACAACATACAAGAGTTTTAGGACTAGATGACTGTTTGAGTGACAACAACATACAAAAGTTTTTAGGACTAGATGACTGTTTGAGTGACAACAACATACAAAAAAAGTTTAGGACTAGATGACTGTTTGAGTGACAACAACATACAAAAGTACTAGATGACTGTTTGACAACAACATACAAGAGTTTAGGACTAGATGACTGTTTGAGTGACAACAACATATAAAAGAGTTTTAGGACTAGATGACTGTTTGAATGACAACAACATACAAAAGAGTTGGGACTAGATGACTGTTTGAGTGACAACAACATACAAAAGTTTAGGACTAGATGACTGTTTGAATGACAACAACATACAAAAGAGTTGGGACTAGATGACTGTTTGAGTGACAACAACATACAAAGTTTTAGGACTAGATGACTGTTTGAGTGACAACAACAAAGAAATTGTTAGGACTAGATGACTGTTTGAGTGACAACATACAAAAGTTTTAGGACTAGATGACTGTTTGAGTGACAACAACATACAAAAGTTTTAGGACTAGATGACTGTTTGAGTGACAACAACATACAAAAGTTTTAGGACTAGATGACTGTTTGAGTGACAACAACAAACAAGTGTTAGGACTAGATGACTGTTTGAGTGACAACAACATGCAAAAGTTTTAGGACTAGATGACTGTTTGAGTGACAACAACAAACAAAAGTTTTAGGAGTACATGACTGTTTGAGTTACAACAACATACACGAGTTTTTGGACTAGATGACTGTTTGAGTGACAACAACATACAAAGTTTTAGGACTAGATGTCTGTTTGAGTGACAACAACATACAAAAGTTTTTAGGACTAGATGGCTGTTTGAGTGACAACAACAAACAAAATTTTTAGGACTAGATGAATGTTTGAGTGACAACATAGAAAAGTGTTTAGGACCAGATGACTGTTTGAGTGACAACAACATACAAGAGTTGGGACTAGATGACTGTTTGAGTGATAACAATACATAAAAGTGTTTAGGACTAGATGACTGTTTTACTGACAAGAATATACAAAACTATTTAGCACTAGATGACTGTTTGAATGACAACAACATAAAAAAGAGTTGGAACTACATGACTGTTTGAGTGACAACAACATACAAAAGATTTAGGACTAGATGATTGTTTGAGTGACAGCAACGTACAAGTTTTAGGACTAGGTGAGTGTTTGAGTGATAACAACACACAAAAGTGTTTAGGACTAGATGACTGTTTGAATGACAACAACATACAAAAGAGTTGGAACTAGATGACTGTTTGAGTGACAACAACATACAAGAGTTTTAGGACTAGATGACTGTTTGAGTGACAACAACAAACAGTTGTTAGGACTAGATGACTGTTTGAGTGACAACAACATACAAAAGTTTTAGGACTAGATGACTGTTTGAGTGACAACAACAAACAAATTTTTAGGACTAGATGAATGTTTGAGTGACAACAAAGAAAAGTGTTTAGGACCAGATGACTGTTTGAGTGACAACAACATACAAGAGTTGGGACTAGATGACTGTTTGAGTGACAACAACACATAAAAGTGTTTAGGACTAGATGACTGTTTGAGTTACAACAACATACAAGTTTTAGGACTAGATGACTGTTTTAGTGACAACAATATACAAAACTGTTTAGGACTAGATGACTGTTTGAATGACAACAACATAAAAAAGAGTTGGGACTAGATGACTGTTTGAGTGACAACAACATACAATAGTTTTAGGACTAGATGAATGTTTGAGTGACAACAACATACAAGTTTTAGGACTAGGTGAGTGTTTGAGTGATAACAAGACACAAAAGTGTTTAGGACAAGATGACTGTTTGAGTGACAACAACATACAAAAGTTTTAGGACTAGATGACTGTTTGAGTGACAACAACAAATAAATTTTTAGGTCTAGATGAATGTTTGAGTGACAACATAGAAAAGTGTTTAGGACCAGATGACTGTTTGAGTGACAACAACATACAAGAGTTGGGACTAGATGACTGTTTGAGTGACAACACATATAAAAGTGTTTAGGACTAGATGACTGTTTGAGTGACAACAACATACAAGTTTTAGGACTAGATGACTGTTTGAGTGACAACAATATACAAAACTGTTTAGGACTAGATGACTGTTTGAATGACAACAACATAAAAAAGAGTTGGGACTAGATGACTGTTTAAGTGACAATAACATACAAAAGTGCTTAGGATTAGATGACTGTTTGAATGACCACAACATACAAAAGGGTTGGGACTAGATGACTGTTTGAGTGACAACAACATACAAAAGTGCTTAGGACTAGATGACTGTTTGAATGACAACAACATACAAAAGAGTTGGGACTAGATGACTGTTTGACACAACAACATACAAGAGTTTAGGACTAGATGACTGTTTGAGTGACAACAACATACAAAAAAGAGTTGGGACTAGATGACTGTTTGAGTGACAACAACATACAAAAGTGCTTAGGACTAGATGACTGTTTGAATGACAACAACATATAAAAAAGAGTTGGGACTAGATGACTGTTTGAGTGACAACAACATAGAAGTTTTAGGACTAGATGACTGTTTGAGTGACGACAACAAAGAAATTGCTAGGACCAGGTGAATGTTTGAGTGACAACATAGAAAAGTGTTTAGGACTAGATGACTGTTTGAATGAAAACAACATACAAGAGATGGGACTAGATGACTGTTTGAGTGACAACAACATACAAAAGTTTTAGGACTAGATGACTGTTTGAGTTACAACAACATACAAGTTTTAGGACTAGATGACTGTTTTAGTGGCAACAATATACAAAACTGTTTAGGACTAGATGACTGTTTGAATGACAACAACATAAAAAAGAATTGGGTCTAAATGACTGTTTGAGTGACAGCAACGTACAAGTTATAGGACTAGGTGAGTGTTTGAGTGACAATAACATACAAAAGTGCTTAGGATTAGATGAGTGTTTGAATGACAACAATATAGAAAAGGGTTGGGACTAGATGACTGTTTGAGAGACAATAACATACAAAAGTGCTTAGGATTAGATGAGTGTTTGAATGACAACAACATACAAAAGAGTTGGGACTAGATGACTGTGTGACAACAACATACAAAAGTTTCTAGGACTAGATTACTGTTTGAGTGACAATAACATACAAAAGGGCTTAGGATTAGAAGACTGTTTAAATGACAACAACATACAAAAGAGTTGGGACTAGATGACTGTTTGAGTGACAATAACATACAAAAGTGCTTAGGATTAGATGACTGTTTGAATGACAACAACATACAAAAGAGTTGGGACTAGATGACTGTTTGAGTGACAGCAACATATAAGTTTTAGTACTAGAAGAGTGTTTGAGTGATGACAACAAAGAAATTGCTAGGACTAGATGAATCTTTGAGTGACAACATAGAAAAGTGTTTAGGACCAGATGATTGTTTGAGAGACAACAACATACAAGAGTTGGGACTAGATGACTGTTTGAGTTACAACAACATACAAGTTTTAGGACTAGATGACTGTTTTAGTGACAACAATATACAAAACTGTTTAGGACTAGATGACTGTTTTAGTGACAACAATATACAAAACTGTTTAGGACTAGATGAGTGTTTGAATGACAACAACACACAAAATTGTTTAGAACTAGATGACTGTTTCAATGACAACAACATACAAAAGAGTTGGAACTACATGACTGTTTGAATGACAACAACATACAAGAGTTTTAGGACGACATGACTGTTTGAGTGACAACAACAAACAGTTGTTAGGACTAGATGACTGTTTGAGTGACAACAACATGCAAAAGTTTAAGGACTAGATGACTGTTATAGTGACAACAACAAACAAATTTTTAGGTCTAGTTGAATGTTTGAGTGACAGTATAAAAAGTGTTTAGGACCAGATGATTGTTTGAGTGACAACAGCATACAAAAGTTTTAAGACTAGATGACTTTTTGAGTGACAACAACAAACAAAGTTTTTAGGACCAGATGAATGTTTGAGTGACAACATAGAAAAGTGTTTAGGACTAGATGACTGTTTGAATGAAAACAACATACAAGAGATGGGACTAGATGACTGTTTGAGTGACAACAACATACAAAAGTTTTAGGACTAGATGACTGTTTGAGTTACAACAACATACAAGTTTTAGGACTAGATGACTGTTTTAGTGACAACAATATACAAACTGTTTAGGACTAGATGACTGTTTGAATGACAACAACATAAAAAAGAATTGGGTCTAGATGACTGTTTGAGTGACAGCAACGTACAAGTTTTAGGACTAGGTGAGTGTTTGAATGACAACAACATACAAAAGTGTTGGAACTAGATGACTGTTTGAATGAGAACAACATACAAGAGTTTTAGGACTAGATGATTGTTTGAGTGACAATAACATACAAAAGTTGTTAGGATTAGATGACTGTTTGAATGACAACAACATACAAAAGAGTTGGGACTAGATGACTTTTGAGTGACAATAACATACAAAAGTGCTTAGGACTAGATGACTGTTTGAGTTACAGCAACATATAAGTTTTAGTACTAGAAGAGTGTTTGAGTGATGACAACAAAGAAATTGCTAGAACTAGATGAATCTTTGAGTGACAACATAGAAAAGTGTTTAGGACCAGATGACTGTTTGAGAGACAACAACATACAAGAGTTGGGACTAGATGACTGATTGAGTGATAACAACACATAAAAGTGTTTAGGACTAGATGAATGTTTGAGTTACAACAACATACAACTTTTAGGACTAGATGACTGTTTTAGTGACAACAATATAGAAAACTGTTTAGGACTAGATGACTGTTTGAATGACAACAACATAAAAAAGATTTAGGTCTACATGATTGTTTGAGTGACAGCAACGTACAAGTTTTAGGACTAGGTGAGTGTTTGAGTGATAACAACACACAAAATTGTTTAGAACTAGATGACTGTTTCAATGACAACAACATACAAAAGAGTTGGAACTACATGACTGTTTGAGTGACAACAACATACAAAAGTTTTAGGACGACATTACTGTTTGAGTGACAACTACAAACAGTTGTTAGGACTAGATGACTGTTTCAGTGACAACAACATGCAAAAGTTTTAGGACTAGATGACTTTTTGAGTGACAACAACAAACAAAGTTTTTAGGACCAGATGAATGTTTGAGTGACAACATAGAAAAGTGTTTAGGACTAGATGACTGTTTGAATGAAAACAACATACAAGAGATGGGACTAGATGACTGTTTTAGTGACAACAACATACAAAAGTTTTAGGACTAGATGACTGTTTGAGTTACAACAACATACAAGTTTTAGGACTAGATGACTGTTTTAGTGACAACAATATACAAACTGTTTAGGACTAGATGACTGTTTGAATGACAACAACATAAAAAAGAATTGGGTCTAGATGACTGTTTGAATGACAACAACATAAAAAAGAATTGGGTCTAGATGACTGTTTGAATGACAACAACATAAAAAAGAATTGGGTCTAGATGACTGTTTGAGTGACAGCAACGTACAAGTTTTAGGACTAGATGAATGTTTTAGTGACAGCAACATACATGTTTTAGGACTAGATGTCTGTTTGAATGACAACAACATATAAGTTTTAGGACTAGAATAGTGTTTGAGTGACGTCAACAAAGAAATTGCTAGGACTAGGTGAATGTTTGAGTGACAACATAGAAAAGTGTTTAGGACTAGATGACTGTTTGAGTGACAACAACATACAAAAGTTTTAGGAGTAGATGACTGTTTGAGTTACAACAAAATACACGAGTTTTTGGACTAGATGGCTGTTTGAGTGACAGTAACATACAAGTTTTAGGACTAGATGACTGTTTGAGTGATAAGAACACGTAAAAGTGTTTAGGACTAGATGACTGTTTGAGTTACAACAACATACAAGTTTTAGGACTAGATGACTGTTTTAGTGACAACAATATACAAAACTGTTTAGGACTAGATGACTGTTTGAATGACAACAACATAAAAAAGAATTGGGACTAGATGACTGTTTGAGTGACAATAACATACAATAGTTTTAGGACTAGATGAATATTTGAGTGATAACAACACACAAAAGGGTTTAGGACTAGATGATTGTTTGAATGACAACAACATACAAAAAAGTTGGGACTAGATGACTGTTTGAATGAGAACAACATACAAGAGTTTTAGGACTAGATGACTGTTTGAGTGACAATAACATACAAAAGTGCTTAGGACTAGATGACTGTTTGAGAGACAATAACATACAAAAATGCTTAGGATTAGATGACTGTTTGAATGACAACAACATACAAAAGAGTTGGGACTAGATGACTGTGTGACAACAACATACAAGAGTTTAGGACTAGATGACTGTTTGAGTGACAACAATATATAAAAGATCTTAGGATTAGATGACTGTTTGAATGACAACAACATACAAAAGAGTTGGGACTAGATGACTGTTTGAGTGACAATAACATACAAAAGTGCTTAGGATTAGATGACTGTTTGAATGACAACAACATACAAAAGAGTTGGGACTAGATGACTGTTTGAGTGACAACAACATACAAGTTTTAGGACTAGATGAGTGTTTGAGTGACAACAACAAAGAAATTTTAGGACTAGATGAATGTTTGAGTGACAACATACAAAAGTGTTAGGACTAGATGACTGTTTGAGTGACAACAGCATACAAAATTTTTAGGACTAGATGAATGTTTGAGTGACAACATAGAAAAGTGTTTAGGACCAGATGACTGTTTGAATGAAAACAACATACAAGAGATGGGACTAGATGACTGTTTTAGTGACAACAACATACAAAAGTTTTAGGACTAGATGACTGTTTGAGTTACAACAACATACAAGTTTTAGGACTAGATGACTGTTTGAATGACAACAACATAAAAAAAGAATTGGGACTAGATGACTGTTTGAATGACAACAACATAAAAAAGAATTGGGTCTAGATGACTGTTTGAATGACAACAACATAAAAAAGAATTGGGTCTAGATGACTGTTTGAGTGACAGCAACGTACAAGTTTTAGGACTAGATGAATGTTTTAGTGACAACAACATACATGTTTTAGGACTAGATGACTGTTTGAATGACAACAACATATAAAAGTTTTAGGACTAGATGAGTGTTTGAGTGACAACAACAAAGAAATTGCTTAGGACTAGATGACTGTTTGAGTGACAACATAGAAAAGTGTTTAGGACTAGATGACTGTTTGAGTGACAACAACATACAAAAGTTTTAGGACTAGATGACTGTTTGAGTGACAACAACATACAAAAGAGTTGGGACTAGATGACTGTTTGAGTGACAACAACATACAAAGTTTTAGGACTAGATGACTGTTTGAGTGACAACAACAAAGAAATTGTTTAGGACTAGATGACTGTTTGAGTGACAACAACAAAGAAATTGTTAGGACTAGATGACTGTTTGAGTGACAACATAGAAAAAGTGTTTAGGACTAGATGACTGTTTGAGTGACAACAACATACAAAAGTTTTAGGACTAGATGACTGTTTGAGTGACAACAAAATACAAAAGTTTTAGGACTAGATGACTGTTTGAGTGACAACAACATACAAGTTTTAGGACTAGATGACTGTTTGAGTGACAACAACACGTAAAAGTGTTTAGGACTAGATGACTGTTTGAGTGACAACAACATACAAGTTTTAGGACTAGATGACTGTTTTAGTGACAACAATATACAAAACTGTTTAGGACTAGATGACTGTTTGAATGACAACAACATAAAAAAAAAGAATTGGGACTAGATGACTGTTTGAGTGACAACAACATACAAAAGTTTTAGGACTAGATGACTGTTTGAGTGACAACAACATACAAGTTTTAGGACTAGATGACTGTTTGAGTGACAACAATATACAAACTGTTTAGGACTAGATGACTGTTTGAATGACAACAACATAAAAAAAGAATTGGGACTAGATGACTGTTTGAGTGACAACAACATACAAAAGTTTTAGGACTAGATGACTGTTTGAGTGACAACAACATACAAGTTTTAGGACTAGATGACTGTTTGAATGACAACAACATACAAAAAGTGTTGGGACTAGATGACTGTTTGAGTGACAACAACATACAAAAGTGTTTAGGACTAGATGACTGTTTGAATGACAACAACATACAAAAGTTTGGGACTAGATGACTGTTTGAGTGACAACAACATACAAAAGTGTTTAGGACTAGATGACTGTTTGAGTGACAACAACATAACAATTTTTAGGACTAGATGAATGTTTTAGTGACAACAACATACAAGTTTTAGGACTAGATGACTGTTTGAATGACAACAACATACAAAAGTTTTAGGACTAGATGACTGTTTGAGTGACAACAACAAAGAAATTGCTTAGGACTAGATGAATGTTTGAGTGACAACATAGAAAAGTGTTTAGGACTAGATGACTGTTTGAGTGACAACAACATACAAAAGTTTTAGGACTAGATGACTGTTTGAGTGACAACAACATACAAAAGTTTTTTAGGACTAGATGACTGTTTGAGTGACAACAACATACAAGTTTTAGGACTAGATGACTGTTTGAGTGATAACAACATACAAAAGTTTTAGGACTAGATGACTGTTTGAGTGACAACAACAAACAAATTTTTTAGGACTAGATGACTGTTTGAGTGACAACATACAAAAGTGTTTAGGACTAGATGACTGTTTGAGTGACAACAACATACAAGAGTTGGGACTAGATGACTGTTTGAGTGACAACAACATAAAAGTGTTTAGGACTAGATGACTGTTTGAATGACAACAACATACAAAAGAGTTGGGACTAGATGACTGTTTGAGTGACAACAACATAGAAGTTTTAGGACTAGATGACTGTTTGAGTGACAACAACAAAGAAATTGCTAGGACTAGATGAATGTTTGAGTGACAACATACATAGAAAAGTGTTTAGGACTAGATGACTGTTTGAGTGACAACAACATACAAAAGTTTTAGGACTAGATGACTGTTTGAGTGACAACAACATACAAAAGTTTTTGGACTAGATGACTGTTTGAGTGACAACAACATACAAGTTTTAGGACTAGATGACTGTTTGAGTGACAACAACACGTAAAAGTGTTTAGGACTAGATGACTGTTTGAGTGACAACAACATACAAGTTTTAGGACTAGATGACTGTTTGAGTGACAACAATATACAAAACTGTTTAGGACTAGATGACTGTTTGAATGACAACAACATAAAAAAAAAGAATTGGGACTAGATGACTGTTTGAGTGACAACAACATACAATAGTTTTAGGACTAGATGACTGTTTGAGTGACAACAACACACAAAAGTTTTAGGACTAGATGACTGTTTGAATGACAACAACATACAAAAAAAGTTGGGACTAGATGACTGTTTGAATGACAACAACATACAAAAGTTTTAGGACTAGATGACTGTTTGAGTGACAACAACATACAAAAGTGCTTAGGACTAGATGACTGTTTGAGTGACAACAACATACAAAAATGTTTAGGACTAGATGACTGTTTGAATGACAACAACATACAAAAAAGAGTTGGGACTAGATGACTGTGTGACAACAACATACAAGAGTTTAGGACTAGATGACTGTTTGAGTGACAACAATATATAAAAGATCTTAGGACTAGATGACTGTTTGAATGACAACAACATACAAAAGAGTTGGGACTAGATGACTGTTTGAGTGACAACAACATACAAAAGTGCTTAGGATTAGATGACTGTTTGAATGACAACAACATACAAAAGAGTTGGGACTAGATGACTGTTTGAGTGACAACAACATAGAAGTTTTAGGACTAGATGAGTGTTTGAGTGACAACAACAAAGAAATTGCTAGGACTAGATGAATGTTTGAGTGACAACATAGAAAAGTGTTTAGGACTAGATGACTGTTTGAATGACAACAACATAAAAAAGAGTTGGAACTAGATGACTGTTTGAGTGACAACATACAAAAGTTTTAGGACTAGATGACTGTTTGAGTGACAACAACATACAAGAGTTGGGACTAGATGACTGTTTGAGTGACAACAACATAAAAGTTTTAGGACTAGATGACTGTTTGAATGACAACAACATACAAGTTTTAGGACTAGATGACTGTTTGAGTGACAACAACAAACAAATTTTTAGGACTAGATGACTGTTTGAGTGACAACATACAAAAAAGTGTTTAGGACTAGATGACTGTTTGAGTGACAACAACATACAAGAGTTTTGGACTAGATGACTGTTTGAGTGACAACAACAACAATTTTTTAGGACTAGATGACTGTTTGAGTGACAACAACATACAAAAGTGTTTTGGACTAGATGACTGTTTGAATGACAACAACATACAAGAGTTGGGACTAGATGACTGTTTGAGTGACAACAACATACAAAAGTTTTAGGACTAGATGACTGTTTGAGTGACAACAACATACAAGTTTTAGGACTAGATGACTGTTTGAGTGACAACAACATACAAAACTGTTTGGGACTAGATGACTGTTTGAGTGACAACAACATACAAAAGTTTTAGGACTAGATGACTGTTTGAGTGACAACAACATACAAGTTTTAGGACTAGATGACTGTTTGAGTGACAACAATATACAAAACTGTTTAGGACTAGATGACTGTTTGAATGACAACAACATAAAAAAAAGAATTGGGACTAGATGACTGTTTGAGTGACAACAACATACAAAAGTTTTAGGACTAGATGACTGTTTGAGTGACAACAACATACAAGTTTTAGGACTAGATGACTGTTTGAGTGACAACAACATACAAAAGTGTTTAGGACTAGATGACTGTTTGAATGACAACAACATACAAAAGAGTTGGGACTAGATGACTGTTTGACAACAACATACAAGAGTTTAGGACTAGATGACTGTTTGAGTGACAACAACATACAAAAAGATCTTAGGACTAGATGACTGTTTGAATGACAACAACATACAAAAGAGTTGGGACTAGATGACTGTTTGAGTGACAACAACATACAAAAGTGTTTAGGACTAGATGACTGTTTGAATGACAACAACATACAAAAGAGTTGGGACTAGATGACTGTTTGAGTGACAACAACATAAAAGTTTTAGGACTAGATGACTGTTTGAGTGACAACAACAAAGAAATTGCTAGGACTAGATGAATGTTTGAGTGACAACATAGAAAAGTGTTTAGGACTAGATGACTGTTTGAATGACAACAACATAAAAAAAGAGTTGGGACTAGATGACTGTTTGAGTGACAACATACAAAAGTTTTAGGACTAGATGACTGTTTGAGTGACAACAACATACAAGAGTTGGGACTAGATGACTGTTTGAGTGACAACAACATAAAAGTTTTAGGACTAGATGACTGTTTGAATGACAACAACATATAAAAGTTTTAGGACTAGATGACTGTTTGAGTGACAACAACAAACAAATTTTTAGGACTAGATGAATGTTTGAGTGACAACATACAAAAGTGTTTAGGACTAGATGACTGTTTGAGTGACAACAACATACAAGAGTTTTGGACTAGATGACTGTTTGAGTGACAACAACAACAATTTTTTTAGGACTAGATGACTGTTTGAGTGACAACAACATACAAAAGTGTTTAGGACTAGATGACTGTTTGAATGACAACAACATACAAGAGTTGGGACTAGATGACTGTTTGAGTGACAACAACATACAAAAGTTTTAGGACTAGATGACTGTTTGAGTGACAACAACATACAAGTTTTAGGACTAGATGACTGTTTGAGTGACAACAACATACAAAACTGTTTGGGACTAGATGACTGTTTGAGTGACAACAACATACAAAAGTTTTAGGACTAGATGACTGTTTGAGTGACAACAACATACAAGTTTTAGGACTAGATGACTGTTTGAGTGACAACAATATACAAAACTGTTTAGGACTAGATGACTGTTTGAATGACAACAACATAAAAAAAGAATTGGGACTAGATGACTGTTTGAGTGACAACAACATACAAAAGTTTTAGGACTAGATGACTGTTTGAGTGACAACAACATACAAGTTTTAGGACTAGATGACTGTTTGAGTGACAACAACATACAAAAGTGTTTAGGACTAGATGACTGTTTGAATGACAACAACATACAAAAGAGTTGGGACTAGATGACTGTGTGACAACAACATACAAGAGTTTAGGACTAGATGACTGTTTGAGTGACAACAACATACAAAAGATTTAGGACTAGATGACTGTTTGAATGACAACAACATACAAAAGAGTTGGGACTAGATGACTGTTTGAGTGACAACAACATAAAAGTTTTAGGACTAGATGACTGTTTGAGTGACAACAACAAAGAAATTGCTAGGACTAGATGAATGTTTGAGTGACAACATAGAAAAGTGTTTAGGACTAGATGACTGTTTGAGTGACAACAACATACAAGTTTTAGGACTAGATGACTGTTTGAGTGACAACAACATACAAAAGTTTTAGGACTAGATGACTGTTTGAGTGACAACAACAAACAAATTTTTTAGGACTAGATGACTGTTTGAGTGACAACAACATAGAAAAGTGTTTAGGACTAGATGACTGTTTGAATGACAACAACATACAAGAGTTGGGACTAGATGACTGTTTGAGTGACAACAACATACAAAAAGTGTTTAGGACTAGATGACTGTTTGAGTGACAACAACATACAAGTTTTAGGACTAGATGACTGTTTGAGTGACAACAACATACAAAACTGTTTAGGACTAGATGACTGTTTGAATGACAACAACATAAAAAAGAATTGGGACTAGATGACTGTTTGAGTGACAACAACATACAAAAGTTTTAGGACTAGATGACTGTTTGAGTGACAACAACATACAAAAAGGGTTTAGGACTAGATGACTGTTTGAATGACAACAACATACAAAAAAGATGACTGTACAAAAAAAAAAGTTGGGACTAGATGACTGTTTGAATGACAACAACATACAAGATTTTTAGGACTAGATGACTGTTTGAGTGACAACAACATACAAAAGTGCTTAGGACTAGATGACTGTTTGAGTGACAACAACATACAAAAAAGTGTTTAGGACTAGATGACTGTTTGAATGACAACAACATACAAAAGTGTTGGGACTAGATGACTGTTTGAGTGACAACAACATACAAAAAATGCTTAGGACTAGATGACTGTTTGAATGACAACAACATACAAAAGTGTTGGGACTAGATGACTGTTTGAATGACAACAACATACAAAAGAGTTGGGACTAGATGACTGTTTGAGTGACAACAACATACAAAAGTGTTTAGGACTAGATGACTGTTTGAATGACAACAACATACAAAAGAGTTGGGACTAGATGACTGTTTGAGTGACAACAACATAGAAGTTTTAGGACTAGATGACTGTTTGAGTGACAACAACAAAAGAAATTTTAGGACTAGATGACTGTTTGAGTGACAACAACATAAAAAGTGTTTAGGACTAGATGACTGTTTGAATGACAACAACATAAAAAAGATTTAGGACTAGATGACTGTTTGAGTGACAACAACATACAAGTTTTAGGACTAGATGACTGTTTGAGTGATAACAACACACAAAATTGTTTAGGACTAGATGACTGTTTGAATGACAACAACATACAAAAAAGAGTTAGGACTAGATGACTGTTTGAGTGACAACAACATACAAAAGTTTTAGGACTAGATGACTGTTTGAGTGACAACTACAAACAGTTGTTAGGACTAGATGACTGTTTGAGTGACAACAACATACAAAAGTTTTAGGACTAGATGACTTTTTGAGTGACAACAACAAACAAAGTTTTTAGGACTAGATGAATGTTTGAGTGACAACATAGAAAAGTGTTTAGGACTAGATGACTGTTTGAATGACAACAACATACAAGAGATGGGACTAGATGACTGTTTGAGTGACAACAACATACAAAAGTTTTAGGACTAGATGACTGTTTGAGTTACAACAACATACAAGTTTTAGGACTAGATGACTGTTTTAGTGACAACAATATACAAACTGTTTAGGACTAGATGACTGTTTGAATGACAACAACATAAAAAAGATGACTGAATGATTGGGACTAGATGACTGTTTGAATGACAACAACATAAAAAAGAATTGGGACTAGATGACTGTTTGAGTGACAACAACATACAAGTTTTAGGACTAGATGACTGTTTGAGTGACAACAACATACATGTTTTAGGACTAGATGACTGTTTGAATGACAACAACATATAAGTTTTAGGACTAGAATAGTGTTTGAGTGACGTCAACAAAGAAATTGCTAGGACTAGGTGAATGTTTGAGTGACAACATAGAAAAGTGTTTAGGACTAGATGACTGTTTGAGTGACAACAACATACAAAAGTTTTAGGACTAGATGACTGTTTGAGTTACAACAAAATACAAAAGTTTTGGACTAGATGACTGTTTGAGTGACAGTAACATACAAGTTTTAGGACTAGATGACTGTTTGAGTGATAACAACACGTAAAAGTGTTTAGGACTAGATGACTGTTTGAGTTACAACAACATACAAGTTTTAGGACTAGATGACTGTTTTAGTGACAACAATATACAAAACTGTTTAGGACTAGATGACTGTTTGAATGACAACAACATAAAAAAGAATTGGGACTAGATGACTGTTTGAGTGACAATAACATACAATAGTTTTAGGACTAGATGAATATTTGAGTGATAACAACACACAAAAGGGTTTAGGACTAGATGATTGTTTGAATGACAACAACATACAAAAAAGTTGGGACTAGATGACTGTTTGAATGAGAACAACATACAAGAGTTTTAGGACTAGATGACTGTTTGAGTGACAATAACATACAAAAGTGCTTAGGACTAGATGACTGTTTGAGAGACAATAACATACAAAAATGCTTAGGATTAGATGACTGTTTGAATGACAACAACATACAAAAGAGTTGGGACTAGATGACTGTGTGACAACAACATACAAGAGTTTAGGACTAGATGACTGTTTGAGTGACAACAATATATAAAAGATCTTAGGATTAGATGACTGTTTGAATGACAACAACATACAAAAGAGTTGGGACTAGATGACTGTTTGAGTGACAATAACATACAAAAGTGCTTAGGATTAGATGACTGTTTGAATGACAACAACATACAAAAGAGTTGGGACTAGATGACTGTTTGAGTGACAGCAACATAGAAGTTTTAGGACTAGAAGAGTGTTTGAGTGACGACAACAAAGAAATTGCTAGGACTAGGTGAATGTTTGAGTGACAACATACAAAAGTGTTAGGACTAGATGACTGTTTGAGTGACAACAGCATACAAAATTTTTAGGACTAGATGAATGTTTGAGTGACAACATAGAAAAGTGTTTAGGACTAGATGACTGTTTGAATGAAAACAACATACAAGAGATGGGACTAGATGACTGTTTGAGTGACAACAACATACAAAAGTTTTAGGACTAGATGACTGTTTGAGTTACAACAACATACAAGTTTTAGGACTAGATGACTGTTTGAATGACAACAACATAAAAAAGAATTGGGTCTAGATGACTGTTTGAATGACAACAACATAAAAAAGAATTGGGTCTAGATGACTGTTTGAATGACAACAACATAAAAAAAGAATTGGGACTAGATGACTGTTTGAGTGACAACAACATACAAGTTTTAGGACTAGATGAATGTTTTAGTGACAACAACATACATGTTTTAGGACTAGATGTCTGTTTGAATGACAACAACATATAAGTTTTAGGACTAGAATAGTGTTTGAGTGACGTCAACAAAGAAATTGCTAGGACTAGGTGAATGTTTGAGTGACAACATAGAAAAGTGTTTAGGACTAGATGACTGTTTGAGTGACAACAACATATAAAAGATCTTAGGATTAGATGACTGTTTGAATGACAACAACATACAAAAGAGTTGGGACTAGATGACTGTTTGAGTGACAGCAACATAGAAGTTTTAGGACTAGAAGAGTGTTTGAGTGACGTCAACAAAGAAATTGCTAGGACTAGGTGAATGTTTGAGTGACAACAACAAAGAAATTGTTAGGACTAGATGAATGTTTGAGTGACAACATAGAAAAAAGTGTTTAGGACTAGATGACTGTTTGAGTGACAACAACATACAAAAGTTTTAGGAGTAGATGACTGTTTGAGTGACAGCAAAATACACGAGTTTTTGGACTAGATGGCTGTTTGAGTGACAGCAACATACAAGTTTTAGGACTAGATGACTGTTTGAGTGATAACAACACGTAAAAGTGTTTAGGACTAGATGACTGTTTGAGTTACAACAACATACAAGTTTTAGGACTAGATGACTGTTTTAGTGACAACAATATACAAAACTGTTTAGGACTAGATGACTGTTTGAATGACAACAACATAAAAAAGAGAATTGGGACTAGATGACTGTTTGAGTGACAACAACATACAAAAGTTTTAGGACTAGATGACTGTTTGAGTTACAACAACATACAAGTTTTAGGACTAGATGACTGTTTTAGTGACAACAATATACAAACTGTTTAGGACTAGATGACTGTTTGAATGACAACAACATAAAAAAGAATTGGGTCTAGATGACTGTTTGAATGACAACAACATAAAAAAGAATTGGGTCTAGATGACTGTTTGAGTGACAGCAACGTACAAGTTTTAGGACTAGGTGAGTGTTTGAATGACAACAACATACAAAAGTGTTGGGACTAGATGACTGTTTGAGTGACAATAACATACAAAAGTGCTTAGGATTAGATGACTGTTTGAATGACAACAATATACAAAAGGGTTGGGACTAGATGACTGTTTGAGAGACAATAA
This sequence comes from Tachypleus tridentatus, assembly GCF_004210375.1. Taxonomy (NCBI): domain Eukaryota; kingdom Metazoa; phylum Arthropoda; class Merostomata; order Xiphosura; family Limulidae; genus Tachypleus; species Tachypleus tridentatus. The sequence goes on from NC_134826.1 coordinate 74,919,549, forward strand.
CATACAAAAGTGCTTAGGACTAGATGACTGTTTGAGTGACTACAACGAACAATTTTTTAGGACTAGATGAATGTTTTAGTGACAGCAACATACATGTTTTAGGACTAGATGTCTGTTTGAATGACAACAACATATAAGTTTTAGGACTAGAAGAGTGTTTGAGTGACGACAACAAAGAAATTGCTAGGACTAGATGAATGTTTGAGTGACAACATAGAAAAGTGTTTAGGACTAGATGACTGTTTGAGTGACAACAACATACAAAAGTTTTAGGAGTAGATGACTGTTTGAGTTACAACAACATACACGAGTTTTTGGACTAGATGGCTGTTTGAGTGACAGCAACATACAAGTTTTAGGACTAGATGTCTGATTGAGTGATAACAACATACAAAAGTTTTTAGGACTAGATGGCTGTTTGAGTGACAACAACAAACAAAATTTTTAGGACTAGATGAATGTTTGAGTGACAACATAGAAAAGTGTTTAGGACCAGATGACTGTTTGAGTGACAACAACATACAAGAGTTGGGACTAGATGACTGTTTGAGTGACAACAACACATAAAAGTGTTTAGAACTAGATGACTGTTTGAATGACAACAACATACAAAAGAGTTGGGACTAGATGACTGTTTGAGTGACAACAACATAGAAGTTTTAGGACTAGATGACTGTTTGAGTGACGTCAACAAAGAAATTGCTAGGACTAGATGAATGTTTGAGTGACAACATAGAAAAGTGTTTAGGACTAGATGACTGTTTGAGTGACAACAACATACAAAAGTTTTAGGAGTAGATGACTGTTTGAGTTACAACAAAATACACGAGTTTTTGGACTAGATGGCTGTTTGAGTGACAACAACATACAAGTTTTAGGACTAGATGACTGTTTGAGTGATAAGAACACGTAAAAGTGTTTAGGACTAGATGACTGTTTGAGTTACAACAACATACAAGTTTTAGGACTAGATGACTGTTTTAGTGACAACAATATACAAAACTGTTTAGGACTAGATGACTGTTTGAATGACAACAACATAAAAAAGAATTGGGACTAGATGACTGTTTGAGTGACAATAACATACAATAGTTTTAGGACTAGATGAATGTTTGAGTGATAAACAACACACAAAAGGGTTTAGGACTAGATGATTGTTTGAATGACAACAACATACAAAAAAAGTTGGGACTAGATGACTGTTTGAATGACAACAACATACAAAGAGTTTTAGGACTAGATGACTGTTTGAGTGACAACAACATACAAAAGTGCTTAGGACTAGATGACTGTTTGAGAGACAATAACATACAAAAAATGCTTTAGGATTAGATGACTGTTTGAATGACAACAACATACAAAAGAGTTGGGACTAGATGACTGTGTGACAACAACATACAAGAGTTTAGGACCAGATGACTGTTTGAGTGACAACAATATATAAAAGATCTTAGGACTAGATGACTGTTTGAATGACAACAACATAAAAAAGAGTTGGAACTAGATGACTGTTTGAGTGACAACATACAAAAAAGTTTTAGGACTAGATGACTGTTTGAGTGACAACAACATACAAGAGTTGGGACTAGATGACTGTTTGAGTGACAACAAGATAAAAGTTTTAGGACTAGATGACTGTTTGAATGACAACAACATATAAAAAGTTTTAGGACTAGATGATTGTTTGAGTGACAACAACAAACAAATTCTTTAGGACTAGATGAATGTTTGAGTGACAACATACAAAAGTGTTTAGGACTAGATGACTGTTTGAGTGACAACAACATACAAGAGTTTTGGGACTAGATGACTGTTTGAGTGACAACAACGAACAATTTTTTTAGAACTAGATGAATGTTTGAGTGACAACAACATACAAAAGTGCTTTGGATTAGATGACTGTTTGAATGACAACAACATACAAGAGTTGGGACTAGATGACTGTTTGAGTGACAACAATATACAAAAGTTTTAGGACTAGATGACTGTTTGAGTTACAACAACATACAAGTTTTAGGACTAGATGACTGTTTTAGTGACAACAATATACAAAACTGTTTGGGACTAGATGACTGTTTGAGTGACAACAACATACAAAAGTTTTAGGACTAGATGACTGTTTGAGTTACAACAACATACAAGTTTTAGGACTAGATGACTGTTTTAGTGACAACAATATACAAAACTGTTTAGGACTAGATGACTGTTTGAATGACAACAACATAAAAAAGAATTGGGACTAGATGACTGTTTGAGTGACAACAACATACAATAGTTTTAGGACTAGATGAATATTTGAGTGACAACAACATACAAGTTTTAGGACTAGATGACTGTTTGAGTGATAACAACACACAAAAGTGTTTAGGACTAGATGATTGTTTGAATGACAACAACATACAAAAGAGTTGGGACTAGATGACTGTGTGACAACAACATACAAGAGTTTAGGACTAGATGACTGTTTGAGTGACAACAACATATAAAAGATCTTAGGATTAGATGACTGTTTGAATGACAACAACATACAAAAGAGTTGGGACTAGATGACTGTTTGAGTGACAATAACATACAAAAGTGCTTAGGATTAGATGACTGTTTGAATGACAACAACATACAAAAGAGTTGGGACTAGATGACTGTTTGAGTGACAGCAACATAGAAGTTTTAGGACTAGAAGAGTGTTTGAGTGACGACAACAAAGAAATTGCTAGGACTAGGTGAATGTTTGAGTGACAACATAGAAAAGTGTTTAGGACTAGATGACTGTTTGAATGAGAACAACATAAAAAAGAGTTGGAACTACATGAATGTTTGAGTGACAACATACAAAAGTTTTAGGCTAAGATGACTGTTTGAGTGACAACAACATACAAGAGTTGGGTCTAGATGAATGTTGAGTGGCAACAAGATAAAAGTTTTTAGGACTAGATGACTGTTTGAATGACAGCAACATATAAGTTTTAGGATTAGAAGATTGTTTGAGTGACAACAACAAACAAATTCTTTAGGACTAGATAAATGTTTCAGTGACAACATACAAAAGTGTTTAGGACTAGATTACTATTTCAGTTACAACAACATACAAGAGTTTTTGGACTAGATGACTGTTTGAGTGACAGCAACGAACAATTTTTTTAGAACTAGATGAATGTTTTAGTGACAATAACATACAAAAGTGCTTTGGATTAGATGACTGTTTGAATGACAACAACATACAAGAGTTGGGACTAGATGACTGTTTCAGTGACAACAATATACAAAAGTTTTAGGACTAGATGACTGTTTGAGTTACAACAACATACAAGTTTTAGGACTAGATGACTGTTTTAGTGACAACAATATACAAAACTGTTTGGGACTAGATGACTGTTTGAGTGACAACAACATACAAAAGTTTTAGGACTAGATGACTGTTTGAGTTACAACAACATACAAGTTTTAGGACTAGATGACTGTTTTAGTGACAACAATATACAAAACTGTTTAGGACTAGATGACTGTTTGAATGACAACAACATAAAAAAGAATTGGGACTAGATGACTGTTTCAGTGACAATAACATACAATAGTTTTAGGACTAGATGAATATTTGAGTGACAGCAACGTACAAGTTTTAGGACTAGGTGAGTGTTTGAGTGATAACAACACACAAAAGTGTTTAGGACTAGATGATTGTTTGAATGACAACAACATACAAAAGAGTTGGGACTAGATGACTGTGTGACAACAACATACAAGAGTTTAGGACTAGATGACTGTTTGAGTGACAACAACATATAAAAGATCTTAGGATTAGATGACTGTTTGAATGACAACAACATACAAAAGAGTTGGGACTAGATGACTGTTTGAGTGACAGCAACATAGAAGTTTTAGGACCAGAAGAGTGTTTGAGTGACGTCAACAAAGAAATTGCTAGGACTAGGTGAATGTTTGAGTGACAACATAGAAAAGTGTTTAGGACTAGATGACTGTTTGAGTGACAACAACATACAAAAGTTTTAGGAGTAGATGACTGTTTGAGTTACAACAAAATACACGAGTTTTTGGACTAGATGGCTGTTTGAGTGACAGCAACATACAAGTTTTAGGACTAGATGTCTGATTGAGTGATAACAACATACAAAAGTTTTTAGGACTAGATGACTGTTTGAGTGACAACAACAAACAAATTTTTTAGGACTAGATGAATGTTTTAGTGACAATAACATAGAAAAGTGTTTAGGACCAGATGACTGTTTGAATGACAACAACATACAAGAGTTGGGACTACATGACTCTTTGAGTGACAACAACACATAAAAGTGTTTAGGACTAAATGACTGTTTGAGTTACAACAACATACAAGTTTTAGGACTAGATGACTGTTTTAGTGACAACAATATACAAAACTGTTTAGGACTAGATGACTGTTTGAATGACAACAACATAAAAAAGAATTGGGACTAGATGACTGTTTGAGTGACAACAACATACAATAGTTTTAGGACTAGATGAATATTTGAGTGATAACAACACACAAAAGGGTTTAGGACTAGATGATTGTTTGAATGACAACAACATACAAAAAAGTTGGGACTAGATGACTGTTTGAATGAGAACAACATACAAGAGTTTTAGGACTAGATGACTGTTTGAGTGACAATAACATACAAAAGTGCTTAGGACTAGATGACTGTTTGAGATGACAACAACATACAAAAAAGTTGGGACTAGATGACTGTTTGAATGACAACAACATACAAAAGTGTTGGGACTAGATGACTGTTTGAGAGACAATAACATACAAAAATGCTTAGGATTAGATGACTGTTTGAATGACAACAACATACAAAAGTGTTGGGACTAGATGACTGTTTGAATGACAACAACATACAAAAGATTTGGGACTAGATGACTGTTTGAGTGACAATAACATACAAAAGTGCTTAGGATTAGATGACTGTTTGAATGACAACAACATACAAAAGAGTTGGGACTAGATGACTGTTTGAGTGACAGCAACATAGAAGTTTTAGGACTAGATGAGTGTTTGAGTGACGACAACAAAGAAATTGCTAGGACTAGGTGAATGTTTGAGTGACAACATAGAAAAGTGTTTAGGACTAGATGACTGTTTGAATGAGAACAACATAAAAAAGAGTTGGAACTACATGAATGTTTGAGTGACAACATACAAAAGTTTTAGGCTAAGATGACTGTTTGAGTGACAACAACATACAAGAGTTGGGTCTAGATGAATGTTGAGTGGCAACAAGATAAAAGTTTTTAGGACTAGATGACTGTTTGAATGACAGCAACATATAAGTTTTAGGATTAGAAGAGTGTTTGAGTGACAACAACAAACAAATTCTTTAGGACTAGATAAATGTTTCAGTGACAACATACAAAAGTGTTTAGGACTAGATTACTATTTCAGTTACAACAACATACAAGAGTTTTGGACTAGATGACTGTTTGAGTGACAGCAACGAACAATTTTTTAGAACTAGATGAATGTTTTAGTGACAATAACATACAAAAGTGCTTTGGATTAGATGACTGTTTGAATGACAACAACATACAAGAGTTGGGACTAGATGACTGTTTCAGTGACAACAATATACAAAAGTTTTAGGACTAGATGACTGTTTGAGTTACAACAACATACATGTTTTAGGACTAGCTGACTGTTTTAATGACAACAACATAAAAAGAGTCAGAACTACATGACTGTTTAAGTGACAGGAACATACAAGTTTTAGGACAACATGACTGTTTTAGTGACAACAATATATAAAACTGTTTAGGACTAGATGACTGTTTGAATAACAACAACATAAAAAAGAATTGGGACTAGATGACTGTTTGAGTGACAATAACATACAATAGTTTTAGGACTAGATGACTGTTTGAGTGACAACAACATACATGTTTTAGGACTAGATGACTGTTTTAATGACAACAACATAAAAAAGAGTCAGAACTACATGACTGTTTAAGTGACAGGAACATACAAGTTTTAGGACTAGATGACTGTTTTAGTGACAACAATATATAAAACTGTTTAGGACTAGATGACTGTTTGAATAACAACAACATAAAAAAGAATTGGGACTAGATGACTGTTTGAGTGACAATAACATACAATAGTTTTAGGACTAGATGACTGTTTGAGTGACAGCAACGTACAAGTTTTAGGACTAGGTGAGTGTTTGAATGATAACAAGACACAAAACTGTTTAGGACTAGATGATTGTTTGAATGACAACAACATACAAAAGAGTTGGGACTAGATGACTGTTTGAGTGACAACAACATACAAAAGTTTTAGGACTAGATGACTGTTTGAGTTACAACAACATACATGTTTTAGGACTAGATGACTGTTTGAGTGACAACATAGGAAAGTGTTTAGGACTACATGACTATTTGAATTACAACAACATACAAGTTTTTACTCTAGATGACTGTTTGAGTGACAACAACATACAAAAGTTTTTAGGAATAAATGACTGTTTGAGTGACAATAACATACAAAAGTTCTTAGGATTAGATGACTGTTTGAATGACAACAACTTGCAAAAGAGTTGGGACTAGATGACTGTTTGAGTAACAATAACATACAAAAGTGCTTAGGATTAGATGACTGTTTGAATGACAACAACATACAAAAGAGTTGGGACTAGATGACTGTTTGAATGACAGCAACATACAAAAGTTTTAGGATAAGATGACTGTTTGAGTGACAACAACATACAAGAGTTGGGACTAGATGAATGTTAAGTGACAACAAGATACAAATTTTAGGACTAGATGACTGTTTGAGTGACAACATAGGAAAGTGTATAGGACTAGATGACTATTTGAATTACAACAACATACAAGAGTTTTTGCACTAGATGACTGTTTGAATGACAGCAACATATAAGTTTTATGATTAGAAGAGTGTTTGAGTGACAACAACGAACAATTTTTTAGGTCTAGATCAATGTTTTAGTGACAGCAACATATAAGTTTTAGGACAAGATGTCAGTTTGAGTGACAACAACATGCAAGAGTTGGGACTATATGACTCTTTGAGTTACAACAACATACAAAATTTTAGGACTAGATGACTGTTTGAGTGACAACAACGAACAATTTTTTAGGACTAGATGAATGTTTTAGTGACAGCAACATACAAGTTTTAGGACTAGATGACTGTTTGAGTGATAACAACGAACAATTTTTTTAGGACTAGATGAATGTTTTAGTGACAGCAACATACAAGTTTTAGGACCAGAAGAGTGTTTAAATGACGACAACAAACAAATTTTTTAGGACTGGATGAATGTTTGAAAGACAACATACAAAAGTGTTTAGGACTAGATAACTGTTTGAATGGCAACGATATACAAGAGTTAAGACTAGATGACTGTTTGAGTGACAACAACATACAAAAGTTTTAGGACTAGATGACTGTTTGAGTTACAACAACATACATGAGTTTTTGGACTAGATGACTGTTTAAGTGACAGCAACATACAAGTTTTAGGACTAGATGAGTGTTTAAATGACGACAACAAACAAATTTTTAGGACTAGATGAATGTTTGAGTGACAACATAAAAAGTGTTTAGGACTAGATGACTGTTTGAGTAACAACAACATACAAGTGTTTTAGGAGTAGATGACTGTTTGAGTGACAACAACAAACAAAGTTTTTAGGACTAGATGAATGTTTGAGTGACAGCAACATACAAGTTTTAGGACTAGATGACTGATTAAGTGACAATAACATACAAAAGTTCTTAGGACTAGATGACTGTTCGAGTGACAACAACATACAAGTTTTAGGACTAGATGACTATTTGAGTTACAACAACATAAAAGTTTTTGGACTAGATGATTGTTTATGTGACAGCAACATACAAGTTTTAGGAGTGTATGACTGTTTGAGTGACGGAAACATACAAGTTTTAGGACTAGATGTTTCTTTGAGTGACAATAACATACAAAAGTGCTTAGGATTAGATGATTGTTTGAATGACAACAATATACAAAAGAGTTGGGACTAGAAGACTGTTTGAGTTACAATAACATACAAAAGTGCTTAGGATTAGATGACTGTTTGAATAACAGCAACATATAAGTTTTAGGACTAGATGACTGTTTGAGTGACAGTAACATACAAGTTTTAGGACTAGATGTCTGTTTAAATGACAACAACATACAAAAGGTTTTAGGACTAGATGACTGTTTGAGTGATAACAACACACAAGTGTTTAGGACTAGATGACTGTTTGAATGAGAACAACATACAAAAGAGTTGGGACTAGATGACTGTTTGAGTGACAAAAACATAAGTTTTAGGACTAGATGACTGTTTGAGTGACAATAACATACAAGTTTTAGGACTAGATGACTGTTTAAGTGTCAACAACATACAAGTTTTAGGACTAGATGACTGTTTAGTGACAACAACATCCAAGTTTTAGGACTAGATGACTGAGTGAAAAAGACACATGAACTGAAATACTCTTAGGACTGGACAAAACTTCACTGTTACCATTTCGACCCAGTGTATGACCCGGTACTTTTATTACTCCAGTCCTTTATATGACCCTTTGCTTTGTATTACTTCAACCCTTCATATGACTCCCCTGGTTTCTATCACTTAAACCCTTTATATGAACCCCCTTCCCCCATTTCTATTACACCAACTCTTTATATGATCCATTGGTTTGTATCACTCCAGCCCTGTATATAACACTCTGGTTTCTATTGCTTCCACCCTATATAAAACACCCTGATTTCTATCACTCTCATCCTATGTATATACATGACACCCTAGTTTCTAACATTTCAACTCTGTATATGGCACCCTGGTTTATATTACTCCAACTCCATCTACGACATCCTTGTTTCTATCACTTACAAATGTAGTTCTGTTTTAGTAGCTATACTGAATGAAATAACTCTACACTGATATACTCTATAACTGTATACTGATTGAAATTACTCGACTATTTCGCTGAGACTAGTCCATGATTTGTACTTTATCACCCACATGTGTACTGAATGGATTCTTCCATGTTGCTCTCGGAGACACTTACGTCATTAGTACGTGTTTTTTTCTCGCGCAGTTTTCATGCGATAAATTTGGAGTCGATTTGTTCACCCTCTTATGAAAGATAATAGTGTTCTCTAAAAATTATGTATTCGGGCGATAATGTATCCAAGATGAACGATGTGTTGGTCTTATACACCTCATGATAAAGTTAAGAACTATGGTGGTTTACGGGTGCTAGAGGCTGTGGTTAAAATTATGGTAATATGATTGTCTGACCAGATTTTTAGGATCAATATATTAAGTATTTGTAATTCTTTTGATAGACAATATATATGTAAAGTTATTTTTCTTGGAAGTAATGGACAACGACTATATTGATTTTGCTATCTTGTTACATGTAGAGGTTTTAGTACATATCGACTTCTTCATTCCATATAGAAATCCGTCTGGAATATCTTGTATCACCTCAGCTACTTGTGAAGGAAATACCGAAAACTGTTTCAGTTTATTCCTGTTTTTGAAACGATATTAAATTGTTGGTGAACATCGACATCAGATATTTTGTTTGTAATTGCTTTGTCGTTTGATAACCTCTGAAAACGAGTTACAGATATTTTATTGAAACTGATTTTGGAAACTTCCTGAAACTAGTTTGAAGATACACTTAAAAAAACTGTCTTGTATTAGTTTTATCACTGTCCTGTGAGTCACATGAAAAGATAAACAGAAAAAAAATTGAAGGGAACTGTATTATTCGTGTGTGTGTGTGTTTTTTTTCTTATAACAAAGCCACAAAGGGCAATCTGCTCAGCCCACCGAGGGGAATCGAACCCCTGATTTTAGCGTTGTAAATCCGGAGACATACCGCTGTACTAGCGGGGGGCCTGTATTATTCGACATTTTATTATTTGTTCAAATCAAACAAAGATTATATGTTTTCTTGGTATTAAAAAAGGGTTATTTTTTGCACATTCTATTAATGCAGAGGAAAAAACGTTGAGGTTTTTGAAGTTATTTAAGATCAGAAACTGAAAATTGTATTTTATGGGAAAGCTTGGAGTCCATATATGAAAGTAAGACATATTTATGAATTTATTAGCTATGAAAACCAGTTATAGTCACAATACATTAGGTGAGAAAAAAAAACTGTCCAGCTCTCTGGTGAAAGAGTTGTATGTTTCACGTGAAAGTTGATTTGATTAAGGATTTAGAATCACTGTTCAGTTCTTGGTAGAAGAGTTGGATGTTTCAAGTGAAAGTTGATTTGATTAAAGATTTAGAATCACTGTTCAGTTGTCTGGTGAAAGAGTTGGATGTTTCACGTGAAAGTTGATTTGATTAAGGATTTAGAATCACTGTTCAGTTTTTGGTAGAAGAGTTGAATGTTTCATGTGAAAGTTGATTTGATTAAAGATTTAGAATCACTGTTCAGTTCTCTGGTGAAAGGGTTGGATGTTTCACGTGAAAGTTGATTTGATTAAAGATTTAGAATCACTGTTCAGTTCTCTGGTGAAAGAGTTGGATGTTTCATGTGAAAGTTGATTTGATTAAAGATTTAGAATCACTGTTCAGTTCTTGGTAGAAGAGTTGGATGTTTCATGTGAAAGTTGATTTGATTAAAGATTTAGAATCACTGTTCAGTTCTTGGTAGAAGAGTTGAATGTTTCATGTGAAAGTTGATTTGATTAAAGATTTAGAATCACTGTTCAGTTCTTGGTAGAAGAGTTGGATGTTTCATGTGAAAGTTGATTTGATTAAAGATTTAGAATCACTGTTCAGTTCTTGGTAGAAGAGTTGGATGTTTCATGTGAAAGTTGATTTGATTAAAGATTTAGAATCACTGTTCAGTTCTTGGTAGAAGAGTTGAATGTTTTATGTGACAGTTGATTTGATTAAAGATTTAGAATCACTGTTCAGTTCTTGGTAGAAGAGTTGAATGTTTCATGTGAAAGTTGATTTGATTAAAGATTTAGAATCACTGTTCAGTTCTTGGTAGAAGAGTTGAATGTTTCATGTGAAAGTTGATTTGATTAAAGATTTAGAATCACTGTTCAGTTCTTGGTAGAAGAGTTGAATGTTTCATGTGAAAGTTGATTTGATTAAAGATTTAGAATCACTGTTCAGTTCTTGGTAGAAGAGTTGGATGTTTCATGTGAAAGTTGATTTGATTAAAGATTCAGAATCACTGTTTAGTTCTTGGTAGAAGAGTTGAATGTTTCATGTGAAAGTTGATTTGATTAAAGATTCAGAATCACTGTTTAGTTCTTGGTAGAAGAGTTGGATATTTCATGTGAAAGTTGATTTGATTAAAGATTTAGAATCACTGTTCAGTTCTTGGTAGAAGAGTTGGATGTTTCATGTGAAAGTTGATTTGATTAAAGATTCAGAATCACTGTTTAGTTCTTGGTAGAAGAGTTGAATGTTTCATGTGAAAGTTGATTTGATTAAAGATTCAGAATCACTGTTTAGTTCTTGGTAGAAGAGTTGAATGTTTCATGTGAAAGTTGATTTGATTAAAGATTCAGAATCACTGTTTAGTTCTTGGTAGAAGAGTTGAATGTTTCATGTGAAAGTTGATTTGATTAAAGATTCAGAATCACTGTTTAGTTCTTGGTAGAAGAGTTGAATGTTTCATGTGAAAGTTGATTTGATTAAAGATTCAGAATCACTGTTTAGTTCTTGGTAGAAGAGTTGGATGTTTCATGTGAAAGCTGATTTGATTAAAGATTCAGAATCACTGTTTAGTTCTTGGTAGAAAAGTTGGATGTTTCATGTGAAAGTTGATTTGATTAAAGATTTAGAATCACTGTTCAGTTTTTGGTAGAAAAGTTGGATGTTTCACCTAAAATAAATTATAGATTTTTTGGTTCAAGTGTACGATACGTATTTGAGATTCAAAGTTATGTTCGTTCATATAAAGATCACGATAACAAAGTTTTTCTTTGTGAACGCTGAAACTACGTCTATTATTATAAATGTAAATATATTTGGTTAAGTATTAGTAATTACTATGTTTATCGTTTGCTGTGTATTGATATGAAACACAAAACTTATTTAAATGTTTCATTCCTATAAAAAGTATTAAGATTTATTGAAGTAATAATATTAACATTATCCTAAGTAAGATTTTAAATTATGCTCTGAACTACCAAGTAGCTTTTGGTATAAATATTTTGTACTAATCAATAGGCGGTTACTCGCAAATGATAACAGACTAAAAGTGTACTGTTCATTGATCCAGATTTTAAAGAAGTTTTGAGTTACTTTTGGTTGAATAAGCTTGAAGGTTAAAAAAAATGGAGAAAAGTATGTAATCAGTGATAACGAGAAAACCCACTTGTAGAGAAAAATATACATGTAAAATATATATGTAAAATATATATGTAAAATATACATGTAAAATATACATGTAAAATATATATGTAAAATATACATGTAAAATATATATGTAAAAACGGCTGGTTTGTTTGAGAAAATGTTTTATGTTGTTCGCTCCTCCACACGAAACATTTTCTCAGGAGAAAAGTACGATTTTGTGAACTCTGCGATAATTGATCATAATTTATCATTTATTTATTTATTACAAATAACCGTGTAATACGTTACACAACCGTTAAAAATAAATATTACGAGTTGTAGTTCATTTTTATGATATAACACTTTCATATTTCGTTAGTTCCAGGACATCGTCACACAGTGCTCCCACAAGTGGTTGGACAAGTAAAATTAACAGCCGAAGAAACAGCATTACAATGGTAAGATAAGTCGTTTCAACGAATTGGCACATAAAAATTATTTATATATATTCTTAGCTTACGCCAGATATGGTATTAGAAGTTTTAATAAACTTGGGAATAAATAGAGAGCATTACTATGGTAATATACACAGATAAAAGAAATCAATATATGAGTATAGTAGAAGTTTTACGTGTGAATAAATAAGTTTTCATAATGATAAAGACCAATTGTAAAACAAAACTGAAGAGGCTTATATGTATATGACAAGAGACAATTGAAGACTTGTTTACTTCGACATCTGTCACTCAAGGAAAACCGATGAATTTAAAGTATGCTATGGTGTCACAAACAGTGATTTAGTGCCGCTATATTGTAAAAGAGATATGGTCAGCTGTTGGCTAAGAGTTTTCTTGTTACAGAACACATTTATAATCCCATTCTCCAAACAATACAATGTTTGCAAATAAAGTCAACTTGCTATTCTTTCCATAAACGCATGTCTTCAGTTGGTGTCTGACGCACCGTACAGTTTTCATAGTGCGGACTCTATATCAGTTAAGGAAGAAATCACTTCGAACTGATAATGATTTGAAATCAGCATAACTTAAAAAAATATTCATAATACCATACTGTGTTGATGGTTTGACATCAATCATCAATATAACTTCACAAAATGTTGATGATACTATGTAGTAATGATGGTGTTAATCAGTATAACTTGATAATTCTTTTATTATACAGCAAAACCTGTCTAAGCCGGAAACTGCATAGAGCGGAAACCTGTACAAGTCGGAAATATCAAATTTTTGCAGCATTATCTTAGGATTTATCTTATAAAAGGCCCTCTATAGGGCAGAAACTGCGTAACAAGGACGGAAAATTATCTTTCACCTGCCTAATCTATCAACAAGTAGGATTACAACCTGAGTAAGGCGGAAAAAGTGTTTTTGATTAAATATTAATTTCTTGTTTAATTAATAATTTGTTTAAACATTAATAAATTGTCGGACATTTTGTTACAGTAAGTATTTGTTCTTTTTTCTGCCGTCATTATTCTGGAGGTCGCTATCCGAAAGAACGACTGACTGTACTTTTGGTCGCATTTGTTGGTGGAAAACCAGAGGAACCATGGGTAATAAGTAAAAGTGAAAATCCGCGCTATTTCAAAAATTTAAGGAAGAATCAACTTCAGGAAATTTAGACAAACGACAGGCCACCTAATCAGATTAACCGAAACCATAATAGATAGCTTCAATAAAAAAGAATGTACTGTCGCTTGCTTCCTTGATATCGAGAAAGCATTCGACACTGTTTGGCACGATGGTCTGAGGTTCCGAATGAATGAAATGGAACTACCGCGAGGAATTATTCGCTGGTTATCTAACTTTTTGTAAAATAGAAAATATTGAGTAAATGTGGTTAGCCCTGTACTCTTTATCATGTATGTAAACAATATGCCACTGAGGGATCCGAATCATGGATTCTCTTCACAGTTCGCAGATGATGTGGCAGTCTGGAAAAGTGCCGCAACACCCACGATAGCAGCCACTAACATACAACCGCAACTAAATAGAATAAGTGGATACTGTCAAAAATATAGAATAAAAATAAACACAGCAAAAACACAACTCGTAGTCTTTACGAAATTGACAAAACAAAAAAAAACAACAGCCAGAATTATATATGAATGGCACACTACTCCAGATTGCTCCATCGGCAAAATTTTTAGGTCTGACCTATGATTCAAAACTAACTTGGATCAATTATGTGAACGAAATTAAAAATAAAGTCTGGCGAAGAACTAACTATGTTAGGAGTCTAACTGGTAAAAACAGTGGAGCATCTACAGATAACATACTAAAAATCTATAAAACATATATTAGACCTGTAATAGATTATGCAGCTCCAGCATTGATAACTGTAAGCAATAAAATAATGAAAACCAAACTACAAACAATCCAAAACACACTCCTCACAACAGCATACAGAGTTCCAAGAACTATATCATCTCAGTTCATTCACAAATACTCGAACATACCAACCATACCAGATAGACTCCTACATAGTAAAATAATGTACTTTAATAAGAATTGGATGAAAAACGAATTACTATGCGAACTAGACAGGTACTTCATACATAATGAAACTAGTCCTAAATATCTCTCCCCAGTTAACTTGTATTTTAAATAAATATATATATATATATATATATATTAAATAATAAATAATAATAATGATAAAAAATAAATAAAAATATATATACATATATATAAAAATATATATATATGTATTAAACAAATAAAAAAAATGCCACCAACAAACTTGACATTCTGCTGATAGAATAAAATAATCACTATATATGAGCCACAATACATGAACATTGCCCTGAAAAGGATCAAAATAATATTCAGTTTTACAGTTATAAATACCAATCCGTCAAGAACATAAGTACGGGGAGGAGGAATAGGTCATAGAGAACCTGACCCTCCAGGGCATGAACTTTTCTTACCCAAACACCGACAGACATTCATTTCCTGTGGAATGGAAAGCGAATAATAATAAAGCCTGGATGACAAGTGTTATATTCGAGGAAATTTTGAACAAATTAAACAAGAAAATAGGAATATTCTACTTTTTTTAGATAATGCAACTTGTCACCCAGAAGTTCAACTTTCAAACGTTCGTTTAGTCTTTCTACCTCCATGTACAATATCAGTTCTACCGCCACTAGATAATGGAATTATACAGTGTATAAAATTGAAATACAGAAAATTGATGCTTCAGCATATTATTACAAACATGGACGACTGTAAGAGAGCATCTGAAATAACCATGAAAATTGACGTGTTAGATGCAGTTCCATGCAATCAAATGCATAAAAGATGAATGTGTAACAAAGTGCTTTCAAAACTGTGGATTTATTCTTGATAATGGCAGAGATTGTGGAGAAGTTTGTTATGACGATTCTAGTGAAACCCAAACTGATTGAGAAGATCGATGCAGATGATTCTGTGAACGCGGAAAGTTTTGTGAAATTTGACAAGAATGTTTTAACAGAAACTGATGAAATTGATATAAAATCTATAATAGAATCGCAAGATGGTAACAGTGTGAGAGATTCAGAAGATGAACAAAATGGAAAAGATATTGAGGAAATAGAAATTCCTACTTCATCACAAGTGTTAAGTTATATTAACGCTATCAAATTGTATGCAAAGATGAAGGGGAAAATAAACTTCATTAAAAGGCCATAGAATCGGCGTTCTTTTTTAACCGCACGAGAAAGCCCATTAAAAAAATATAAACAGTTGAAATTGGATAGTTTTTCAAATAAATTCGATTAAGATTTTGTGTACTTAAGTATATTTTGAATGTCTATTTTTGTTCTTATTCTAATAAATATAGCATAAACAGTATAATAACTTTATTTACGAAAGTCTTACCTTCCTTTGAGTCAAACACGTATAACGTTCCGCTCAAAAATTATATATAACTAAGGAAATGCACATTCACTGTCTAAGCCGGTAAACCTGCTTAAGCCGGATATTTTACTCTGTCTCGTGCGATTCCACCTTGAACAGGTTTTACTGTATAATGTAGTGACAAAGGATTAACATTAGTATAACTTGACAAAATATTGATGAAGATATGTCGTAAAGATGGTTTCACATCAGTATAATTTGAAAAATATTGATGATTCTATGTAGTAACAATGGATTGACATCAATGTAACTTGATAAAATATTGGTGAAACTGTGGTGGTGATAGTGTTACATCATTATAACTTGATAAAATGATGATACTATGTAAACATAATAATGCATAGTGATAATGGTGTGACATCAGTATAATATGACAAAATATTGATGACACTATGTTGTGATGATGGTTTCATCAGTATAACTTCACAAAATATTGATGAAACTATGTGGTGATGATGGTGTGACATCAATACATCTTTAATGAAACGTTGATATACCTTAAAAGGTGAAGAGCTGACAGAAGAGTAACCTAATGAAAGGTTGATACAGGTTAAGAAGGTGAACAGCTGACAGAAGTGTAACTTGATGAAAGGTTCAGACACCTTGAGAAGGTGAAAAGTTGAAAGAAGTGTAACCTGATGAAAGGTTCATACACATTGAAAAGTGAAGAGCTGACAGAAGTATAATTTAATGAAGTTTCATATACCTTGAGAAGGTGAAGAGCTGACAGAAGTGTTACCTGATGAATGGTTGATTTACATTGAGAAGGTGAAGAGCTGATAGAAGTGTTACCTGATGAATGGTTGATATACCTTGAGACAGTGAAGAGCTGACAGAAGTGTAACCTGATGAAAGGTTGATATACCTTGAGAAGGTGAAGAGCTGACATATTTTGAGAAGGTGAAGAGTTGATAGAAGTGTAACTTGATGATATGTTGATACAGGTGTAAGCTGAAGAAAGATTCATACACCTTGAGAAAGTGAAGAGCTGACAGAAGTGTAACCTGATGAAATGTTGACATATTTTGAGAAGGTGAAGAGTTGATAGAAGTGTAACTTGATGATATGTTGATACAGGTTGAGAAGGTGAAGAGCTGACAGAAGTGTAACCTGATGAAAGGTTGATATGCATTGAGATGGAGAAGAGCTGACAGAATTGTAACCTGATGAAAGGTTCATATACCTTGAGAAGGTGAAGAGCTGACAGAAGTGTAACCTGATGAAAGGTTGATATGCATTGAGATGGAGAAGAGCTGACAGAATTGTAACCTGATGAAAGGTTCATACACCTTGAGAAGGTGAAGAGCTGACAGAAGGGTAAGTTAATGAAAGTTTCATATACCTTGAGAAGGTGAAGAGCTGACAGAAGTGTAACCTGATGAAAGGTTCATACACTTGAGAAGGTGAAGAGCTGACAAAAGTGTAACTTAATGAATACATTATTGAATGTATTTGATAACATTCACAAGTTATAGTTAATATTTGTTTATTTCATGTAGTAAAATCACAAATCTCTTTATATGTTTTAATAGGTCACACTTTTAGAACATTTGGTATGTAAAACACATGACAATTAACATTTTGTTAAGATATTTTATATAATTTTTAATGTCTGTAACAATCCTACTTTCATAAGCTTGGTTTTTGTACAGTATAGTTTCTTTTTTAATAATCTGCTGGAAAATATTTAAAAATCTTGTTTAATGATACTATAGCATAATCAAGTTCATTTAATAATATATTTATTTATTTGGTGATGAGAAACGGTAAAAGTAGAATTGTTACAAAAGCACAGTTTGACTCATAGCAACTCTTGAAATTCCAGTACCACATTAGAGAGTTGAAACAATTTTCTCCAATTCCATAAACTATTTTTTTCTGTAAATGTAGGAACCTAAAGTTGACAGCCACACACCAGAAGAGGAGTTAAAAAAGGCTCTGGAGTGGGAGCTCAGTCTTGACAACAGTGATCTGAGAAGTCATGGTTGGTATCATGGAACTATTCCACGACAACGAGCAGAAGAACTGTTGAAAGAAGATGGCCAATTTCTTATTAGAGATTGCATCTCTCGACCAGGAGATTACGTGCTCACGTGTTTATGGAGACGAACACCCCTCCACTTTGTTATAAATAAGGTTATATCACAATTTTGTAATATGTGTACAAGGTGTAATACCTGTATGTTTGTTTAAGCTGCCTCACAGTTTCATCATGATTTACCTTTTTAGTCAGAACTAATGAAGGTTATATGTTCAATTTAAATATTTTTTTTATGTCATTTTCCTTTGTTTATTAGAGATCACTTATAACATTAAAGGATCAGTGAGAGAACATATGTGGAGAGGTACTCACTGTGAGCTTTTGTTCATGACCTTTAGTTTTCCATTAGTTCATGACATTGCATGAGAACTATGACACGTATGTATATACTTAACACATTTAATGTATTGGTGAGCTGTGTGCACATTATAACAAACAAGTGGTTTTTGTTTTTAAATATGATTCAACTTATGACATTTTTCTTTATATTTAGTTTAATTCATTTTTTTTGTACAACTTTGAAATAATATTAGGTTAATTTTATAATTTTGATGAGTTTAATTATTAGCTTAGCAAATAAATTTAGAACTAACCTAATTCTCCTATACTAGCTGAAATTCACGAAATTTTATTGGTATTATGACAAAAATGATATTAACATTTACAGAATTTAACTAATAGCTCCATCAGGCATTTCTAGTGTTTACTGTCCAAGACTGATTTCATAATTTACCTTTTATTACTTTATCTCTAGAATATATACCTAGCTTAGTTTTGATGTGAAACAAGTTTATATTAATACCTATATATGTAAGGATGTCTTGTGTACCTCACAGATTGATTATAACGCGACTGCAGTATGAAACACTTTATATGTGTGTGTGTGTGTGTATTCTAGTTCCAAGTTTTGATAAAAAAAACTTGTATTATATGGGTTAGCAATTAGTGTGCAACAGACAAAGCTTTCATAATATGTAATAGTTACAAAGAAAGAGCTATTTAATTAGATGGTAGATTTAGTGATGTTTTGTTTTTCAGGTTGTTCTTCAACCTTATACAGTCTATGAGAGAGTCCAGTACCAGTTTGAAGATGAGTGTTTTGACACTGTTCCAGACCTGGTTACATATTATGTTGGTAATAAAAAGGCAATTTCTTTAGCTTCAGGAGCTGTGATATCTCGACCTGTGAATCGTAGTAAACCACTGTCTTACTACGCATCTCGATATGGACTGGAGTGTCAGATGCATTATGCTGTAAAAGCTCTAGAACAGAGTTCTTCAGACCAGAGGGATTATGTAGAAGAACCTATTGTAAATGTAAGAATATTACAACCACCAGATATACCACCAAAAATAGGGAACTGTGATGCAAATAACTCTCCTCCTGGCTCACCAGTTTTGGATACAATACACAGCAGTATCACTGCATTTGCAACTCTACGTCCACATCATTATCAGACTGTAACTCAGAAGGTGGGTATTACAAGAGTAGGTAGTGATCCGAACCTTAGTCCAACTCTAGAAAAAAAAAGCTGGGAATGGAAACCTAGCAGTTCCAGCAGTTTTGGATCTACCAGTATAGAAAATGATCAACCACCACCTAAACCAAGTCGAGTTCCATCATTCAAGTACACCCAGAAAGCAACTATTGTTAAACA
Source organism: Tachypleus tridentatus (assembly GCF_004210375.1). Classification (NCBI taxonomy): domain Eukaryota; kingdom Metazoa; phylum Arthropoda; class Merostomata; order Xiphosura; family Limulidae; genus Tachypleus; species Tachypleus tridentatus. The sequence goes on from NC_134826.1 coordinate 74,939,504, forward strand.
AAGTGAAGGTTGGCATTATGGTGGAGCAGGAAAATTCATTTCTGCAAAAGAGCAACGAGAAAATGGAGAAGAGCCAAACCAGAATTTTTCAAATAACAAAAACCCTACAGCAAAATCTCAAAACTCTAAATCAGATGATTTGCTTAACTTTTTCACCTCAAGAAAAAAACCTAATGAAAAAGTGAAACATATGTCTTTACCAAGGAAATTCCATCGTGTAACCTCAGGAGAAACAAGATTTTCATTCCTTGACTCTCAGAGTGATGATTCTGAATTTGCAGATATAGACAGTAGTGGTGTCTTAACAATCCCAGATTTAAATCCTTCCTCCCATTTTAATTTATCTACTTTTAGCACATGTTTGTTATCTGCAGACAATAAACCTCTAGAAAGTTCCACCTTACTCAGAGTACGCCATCTATTGATGGAAAATGGACCTAGAGTTTTAGCTAACCACTTGACTAAGATTGACTTGGAGGTTTTAAAGATAAGTTCCAGGCATAATTTGGGGTTGAAAGTCACATCAGGACTTGAACTTCTTACTCTACCTCAAGGAGCTCAGCTGCAGCTTGACCTGCTGGACAGGTATACAGAAAGCTACTTAATAATTATATGGTTTAGATCATATGAGAACTAAAACCTTTTAGCATTAACCAAATGCAGCTCAACTTGACAGGTTAGACAGGTAAACACAAAGCCACATCTTGGTAAGTGTACAGTTTAAGTCCAGTGAAAAATAGAGCATAAGACTTTACCACAAGCTTCAGCTACAGCTTGACCAGCTGGACACATAAACAGAAAGTCACTTCTTGATAAGTCTACAGTTTAAGTTGTATGAGACACAAAACTACAGACTTTACCACAAGGTTAAACTACAGCTTCACACATAAACAGAAAGTTAGTTCTTGGTACGTTTACAGTTTAAGGTGTATCAGGTACAAAACTACAGACTTTACCACAAGGTTCAGCTACAGCTTGACCAACTGGACAGGTAAACAGAAAGTCACTTCTTGGTAAGTGTTCATTTTATGTTATGTCAGAAACAAACTTCACACTTTAACACAAGATGAAGGAAAATTAAATATTAATTGTTAAAAAGTTCACACAGTATGAATTTAAATTGTTAGTTTTTTACCTTATTTTGTAATGATTTTTCATTAAAATCTTTTCAGGTTAGAGTGTCTAAAGTATTTTGTAGTTGTAACGATACTTACTTGTGGAGGTGAGGCAGAAAGAGCCATGGTTCTCAACAAATGGATACAGGTAGCTATAGACACCAAGACTGCCCTGGGTAACCTCTTTGGGTTTACTGGAATAATGAAAGGATTGGTACTTCCTCAGGTAATTAAATTCATTGTCAGAATTGTTTCTTTAATCAAGAAATGATAACAGCCTACACTTTAGTAAATTTATATTGCTTGTATCAATTATATTTATTCTTTGTTAAACCTTTTTGCTTCATATGGGAATTGTTCATTTTGCACATGGGATTGTATAAACACAGGTAACAAGGGACCATTTAGCCCTTTGGAATTGCATTTGCTTATAAATCCTTGAGGAAAGTAAACTTTAAAACCACTCTTTAGTTTTCAAAGTATTTCCAGTTCTCCTAAACTCTTTTTACATCCTGGTTTTCACCACTACCTGCAGCAACTTATTAATGAGCCAATAATTCTTTTGGAAAAAGAGGAATATCTTAACTGAAGACTATCTTGACTTTTCCCAATCTAAAATGTGTCTCTCATCCACCAGAAAACGTACAGAGAAATCAGATCCTACTGATCTCCAGAATTTTCTTGTAAAGTTCAGTATTGATCTTTCTTCAAGAGAAAATGAGTTAAGAGATATTAACAGTTTATAGAATCACCTCTAAACCCTCTGAAAAAAAGATAGCATCCTTTCATAGATAAGGGAAACACAATTGTGCACAGTATTGTAAGTGATGCCTGTTAGTTATAATTTCCTTTCTTCATTTGTAATCAGTACATCTATAAATACACATAACATTCTATTAGGCCCTGGCTTGAGTGATTCTTCCAACATTATGCCAAGATTGAGTGATCAAAATTATGAGAATGTAGATTTATTACTTTCCAATTACTATACCTACAGCTCATTTATCAGGCATTTTTATAACTAACTAACTGGTCCAAGTCATTTTCTGATATATTAACATCCAAGAGATACCCAAACGTTTAACTAGCAGCCCACTTACCTAATTATTCCATCGTCAGTGTTGGTAACGTAACTACAAAAAGTTAAATATGAAATACTAAACCTGTGATACTATAGTGGTAACAAGTTTTAACTTGACTCCACTAATAACAGAATTTTTCTTTCCCAAACAACTGCCCTACAACCTAATTAATTAACTAGTTTTCCACAACCATTAGCAATGCGATTTTACTAGTCAATCTTTTGTGAGACACCTCATGAAATTTTGTAAATCTAAGTACACCAAGTCCAGATTCTTTTCTTTATTGAGATAACAAGTAATCTCCTCAAAAACAATAATATTGATTTCTTCTTTTAATATCATATTTTACAAAATGATTTTGTAAAGCTTCTGTTCTGATACTGCCTACAGTCTACAGGACAAGCATTATTACCTCCTTTAAAAATGGGAGTAACATGAACAACTATCTAATCCTCAGAAAACTAACTATCATATAGTGATCTATAAAAAAATTAAATAAAGAAGTTTGCATAGCTAATCTTTGACTTTCTTTAAAACCCTTGGGGAAACCTTGTCTGAACCTGATGTTTTATTTAATTTCAACCATCCTACCTACCTACCTCCAAGGGATTCAGAGCTTCCCACAGCTACAGGAGAAGTAAGTCAGTATACATGGTACCAAAAAACTCTGAACCACTCATCAGCTAATAGCATCATGAACATTGCAATTACTACTTCAGTAGTAAGGAGACAGCAGATGGAACTTTACAGTTAAATAACCAAAGATTTGTTTTACTGTTTTGCAATGAAATGAAATTGCCATGTGTGTTTCCACTTTAAAGTTCTGTGGCAGAAGTCACAACCAATACTGATTTTATTTGTATTTTCTTTGCTGATTGCAACTGGCAGGACTTTATTCCAAAGTATTTTTATTATTACCTCTATAAATCTAAGTATAGTCAGTGACTTTTGTAAAGTAAATAACCCATTCATCTCCTGTAAATAACAAGAAGTCTTGCTTATATTATACTTGTGACTACCACTGATATTCAAAATGCTAAAATCACTGAGATCTTTATTTTTTGCTGTTAAGAATAAAACTACTTTATAAATACACCACAAAGAAAACAAAACAGCTATGAGTAATAAACATATTGCAAAAAGAAATTACTATAATAAAAATAAATAAAATATAAAAATCCTTACCTTAGAGAAGTATAAAATTTATATATATATACACACACAAGAAAAACCCGTACTTTAAAATGCGTTATAAATTTTTGTTCTGGTCGACTTCTTTTTGAAACACTGGATAACTTCGGTGTATTGTGTTCAGTAATTATATGTAAAACAAGTCATATGACCAAATTTAAAGAAGCAGGATACTATATTGTAGGAAGCTGAAATACCATGCATAGACAAGTTTCATATTCTACACCCTATTACACTACATTATTTTACAATGTAGTATACTACACAGTAGTATGAATATTGCACATAGCATGCCAATCAAGTAAGCAAGCAATAGCATCTATAATACCGGTAATTTAATTTACTAATCTGTAATAAACATTCATACAATTTATGACTACCACTACAATGTGTTTTCTTTATAAGAATATATTTCTTGTTAATTTTTAATAATGAAAAACAAACAACTATGCAGGTAATTTGCAGGATAAAACTGTTTTTAACTATCATATTTTATGTAACACAGGTGACTGGTCTATAAGTATCAGATTTAACTGTACTCAGGAATATTTAAAGATGTGGCAGAGCTCTGTATTTCAGTAGGGTTGAGCCAAGTTTGAATCCCTGTGATATCATATTGACATCCAACTAGTGGCCATTTCACACCCTGAAGTTAGTTCTGAAGATGGGTCTTGTAAGTGACAAGGGAAAAATACTGCATTTAGATTAGATAAAATGTCTTATCAGCAAATAGTTGTGGGCTAGTCCTTTAGCTTAGATGCTCAAGCACTCCTCTACTAGGTGACATATTTTGAGTTCAAATCCAAAGTGGGAAAGAATAAAAATACTACAATATACAAACTACCATTCTTGGTCCAAGTTGTACAGTGTTATAAACAAGTCAAATTTTATTCATCTACATACAAAACTTGTTTTAACCATTAAATAATGTATACATTTTGTTTACCAGTTCTATGGGTTAAATAAGATCCATAATGTACAGTTTAATCAGCTTCAATTGGTTGTACATATTCTGAAACAGTAATATCTACAAAGCATTTCAAGAAAAGTGCTTGAATGAGATTATGTTAGTAGTTTTCGATATTGGTATTAGTCCATTGGGAAGATATATTTTATTTTCTCTTCTGAAGGACTTTCTTTGAAGTAACAAGAACTGGAGAAAATTTCCTGGTTTCTTATTGCACATGTTACTAGGTATATGATTGAGGAAAATTCCAATATTCATTATCAAACGCTGAGAGTCAGGAATATTATCAATATATTCTCTTGCAAAAATTGAAGTGAAACAAACATTCAAAAGCTTAGCAGCCTTGCTTTAGCACCCTTAAAGGGCAAAATTCTCTAATTAACCATTTTGTTTTACTTACTTTTAACATACAAGAAACATTCATCCTATTAGTTTGAATACCATTAGCCACCCATAACTAACACCTTTTTGTATTTCCTAACTAATTTTATAACTATAGTAGCAGCTCTACTATAGTTCTCAAAATCTCTTAGCCTGACTGTCACATAAATGTCTGGCATTTATCATTAGTGTTTATGGAACTAAATATTATGGATATGTATTATCATTAGTGTTTACAGTATTAAATATGATGGATGTGTATTATCATTAGTGTTGATGGTACTAAATGTAGTGGATATGATGGATACATATTATCATTAGTGTTGATGGTATTAAATGTAGTCAATGTGATGGATATGTGTTATCATTAGTGTTTATGGTATTAAATATAGTCAAAGTAATGGATATGTATTATTATTAGTGTTGATGGTATTTAGTGTCGTCAGTGTGATGGATACATATTATCATTAGTGTATATGGTATTAGATATAGCAGATATGTATTACTATTAGTGTTGCTGGTATTAAATGTTATCAATGTGATGGATACATATTACCATCCATGTTGATGGTATTAAATGTAATCAGTGTGATGGACACGTATTATCATTAGTGTTGATGATATTAAATGTAGTTGATGTGATGGATGTGTATTATCATTAGTGTTGGTAGTATTAGATATAGCAGATATGATGGACATGCATTACCATTAGTGTGGACGGTATTAAATGTAGTCAATGTGATGGATACGTATGATAATTAGTGTATATGGTGTAAGATATAATGGGTATGTGTTATCATGTGTTGATGATATTAAATATTGTGGATATGTATTATCATTATTTTTTGTGGTATTAGATCTAGTTGATGTGAATGAATGCATATTATCATTAGTGTTGATGGTGTTAAATGTTGTCAGTGTGATAGATACATATTACCATTAGTGTTGATGGTATTAAATAATGTGGATAAGTATTACCACTAGTGTTTATGGTATCAGATATGGTAAATATGTATTATCATTAATGTTGATAGTATTAAGTATAATCAAAGTAATGGATATGTATTATAATTAGTGTTCATGGTATTTGATATAATGCATATCTATTATCATCCATGTTGATGATATTAAATATTGTAGATATGTATTATAATTAGTGTTTATGGAATTATATATGATGGATATGTATTATCATGTATTATAATTAGTGTTTATGGAATTATATATGATGGATATGTATTATCATTAGTGTTCATAGTATTAAATAATGTGGATATGTATTATCATTAGTGTTTATGGTATTCAATATGATGGATATACATTATCATTAGTGTTGATGGTATTAAATGTAGTCGAAGTGATGACTACGTATTATCATTAATCAATTTGATTGATACGAATTATCATCCATGTTGATGGTATTTATTGTAGTCAATATGATGGATACATATTATCATTACTGTTGATGGTATTAGATATAGCGGATATGAAGGATATGTATTACCATTAGTGTTGATGGTGTTAAATGTAGTCAGTGTGGTGGATACATATTATCATTAGTATTTATGGTATAAGATATGATGGATATGTATTATCATTAGTGTTGATGGTGTTAAATGTAGTCAGTGTGGTGGATACATATTATCATTAGTATTTATGGTATAAGATATGATGGATATGTATTATCATTAGTGTTGATGGTATTAAATGTAGTTGATGTGATAGATACATATTATCATTAGTGTTGATAGTGTTAGATATAACAGATACGATGGATATATATTACCATTAGGGTGTATGGTATTAAATGTAGTCAATGTGATGGATACATATGATAATTAATGTATATGGTATTAGATATGATGGATATGTATTATTATTAGTGTCGATGGTATTAAATACTGTTGATTTGTATTATCATAGTATTGATGGTACTAATTTTAGGGAATATGATGGAGACATATTATCGTTAATGTTTATGGTATTAAATGTAGTCCATGTGATGGATATGTATTACCATTAGTGTTTATGGTATTAGATATAGTGGATATGATGGATATGTATTACCATTAGTGTTGATGGTATTAAATGTTGTCAGTGCAATAGATACATATTACCATTAGTGTTGATGGTAATTAATGTAGACAATGTGATGGAAACTTATTATCATTAGTGTTGATGGTATTAAATTATTAAATGTAGTCGATGTGAAGGGTATATATTATCATAAATGTTTTTTTTGTTAATTTTCTGGTTTTTATGGTGTTAGATATAGTGGACATTATGAAAGGGATACTTTAGCTCACTTATTAACTAACTTTTTAGAGGAAAGAAATTATCTTATTTTTACCAATATATCTTGGGATATTAAGTGTAAATATGTTCACAGTATTTTGGACATTAGGAAATTTTGGTTTAGTTATCTATAGAGTATAAATTTAATTAACTTCTTTCTAAAAGTGTGTATGTTGAATTTAAAGCATATTAAAGCTTTACCTTTCTTGTCCAGATATTATTGGTCTTTGTTTTTTTGTCACTAGGTAACTCGTCTACGATCCACTTGGTTTGCTCTAAGAGCTAATTTTACAGAAAATGCTTTAACATACGAAAGCAAACTTCGGCCAACATTAACATCAATGGAGGAGTGTTCTAATCCTCTAGCCCCTAACACATGTATTCCCTATCTTGTATCCTTGATTACCATACTCCAACATCACAAGAACCTGTATGTGAAGCAGGAAATACGACCAGTTGAGGAGAAACCCAATACAGACAGCAAAGAAGTAGAAAAGCCCCTCACTCTGGGGCTCCCTTGGGAACAAAAAGCTGCAGATTATGGACTACAGCTACTGTTCACCCATCTTGAAATGGGAAGGACCTATATTCAGCAAAATTCCACCTTTAAGAGAAATAGTGAAATAGTGCTTGAAAATGTCAAATATGATAAACAGTTATTAGACATGTTCAAAACAGAGTTTCATTTGAGATTTTTGTGGGGTACTAAAGGAGCAATGGTTGGAGCAAATGAGAGGTGTTCCAAATTTGACCAACTGTTAACGATCATATCAGAGAGATGTGAAAGTCATTAGTTAACAACATTTTAACAAAAAATTGGAGAGGAGCTATTTCATTGAAAAAACAAAATCCAGTATTAAAGTAAAAGTTATAGCATATTATAAAATATTTCAGGTTCAAATATTGACTACAGGGGTTAAAGTTATATTAAATACTTGTACATCAAGTGCACAGCTTTTACTGTTGCAATATTGCTATTATATTTAATGAAAAACTCCATATATGCACAATATCTCTAAAAAGGCTTTCATTATGGTATTAAACTGTTACATAAATCCACCTAAACAAGAACTAGAATTTACAAGGAGTGAAAACAAATCAACAAATTCTTATCCAGTGAACCACTTTCTCATGATTCTCTCCAGTTTAAAAGACAGCCATGATTTTAAACAACTATTCTCAAGCATCACAGTTATTCATAATTTTAATCCACTAATCTCTAATATCTCAGTTACTCATGATTCTAGTCCACTACTCTCAATTGTCACAGTCACTCATGACTCCTGTCTACTGTTCTCCAACATCTCAGTCACTCATGATTCTAGTCCACTATTCTCAAGTGTCACAGTCACTCATGATTCTAGTCCACTATTCCCCAATATCACAGCCACTCATGATTCCTACCATTGTTTTCTGGCATAACAGATGTGATTTCAGATGACTAAGTTCTGATAGGTACTGTTTTCTTGACAGCTACTTGTGGCTTTAGAAGGCTGACTTCTGTTAATTGTTTTTTGACAGCTACTTATAGCTTTATAAGGCTGACTTCTATTAATTTTTGACAGCTACGTATGGCTTTAGAAGGCTGACTTCTGTTAATTGTTTTTTGACAGCCACTTATGGCTTTAGAAGGCTCACTTCTGTTAATTTTTTTGACAGTAACTTATGGCTTTAGAAGGCTCACTTCTGTTCATTCCTTTTTGACTGCTACTTATAGCTTTAGAAGGCTGACTTCTATTAATACTTTTTTTACAGCCACTTATGGCTTTAGAAGGCTGACTTCTGTTAATTTCTTTGTAACAGTTACTTATGGCTTTAGAAGGCTGACTTCTGTTAATTGCTTTTTGGCAGCTACTTATAGCTTTAAATGACTGACTTCTATTAATTTTTGACAGCTACAAGGCTGAGTTCTGTTAAATTTTTTGACAGCTACTTCTGTTAATCTTTTATTGATAGCTACTTATAGCTTTAGAAGGCTGACTTCTATTAATGTTTTGCCACCTAATCAGGGTTTTACAAGGCTGACTTCTGTTAATCTTTTTTTAACAACTATTTAGAGCTTTAGAAGGCTCACTTCTATTAATTTTTTGACAGCTACTTATGGCTTTAGAAGGCTGAGTTCTGACATAAATGTGTGGTACTTTGAGTTTATATCTGGTGTAAGTCTCTGGTTCTATTCTGAGCTGAGGATGTTATTGCTTTTCTAGTGCAAACTTACATAATGAGCTATCTGCACTCTGACCACTATAAGGAATCAAACCCTAAATTTTAGTGTTGTAAGTCCATAAGCTTACTACCGATCTAATAGGGGACTGGAACCAAGAAAATAACAAATTTGACCTTATGAACAAAACATCTGGCATAATATGGACAAAAGCTTTTAACATGCCTCTTATATTATTTATAACTTTGATAATCCTAGTGTAGTAACTTGTAAAAGTGTTGGCAGCAAGTGTTATAACTTACTGATTAGGAGTAGAAGGTTTTGCTTCCTAAAGTAAAAGTATCATGTAATTTGTATAAAAATGATGACACTCTGAATATAGTATTTATATAATAACAAAGACAGAAAATAAAAGTAGCATTCTATTCCACAAATAATTAATCATTTTACAAGCAGCTGAATTTTGTAAAATTTGGAACACTTCTAGTAACATTTTAAAAGATGTGCCAACTAATATCATTCTGTATAATTTACTCTTGTATGTGTATTCTGTGTGTAATTTAGAGTAATATTTATGGAAATGCATTTCAGTTTTGTTGTTCCTTAGAAAAGAAACTAACATTATCAAACAAAACTACTGTTTTGTTTCCTAGTCAATTAATTATGTTTGTTATGGAAACTATTTCTTGGTTTTGCTTGAACCATCAAGTTCATTATACACCTGCATTAAATAATATGTAGAAGCCTATGTATATAATATCTTTTTCTTCAGAAAACCATAAAATTATAATTGTATTTGTGTAAAAATTAATGTTGTTTGAATAAAATTCCAATAAAAGCCTCATCTGTTTCAGTATTGTTTCTGTGATGTTTTTTTCTCTCTTTTTCTTTATTTTTGATATAAAAGCTTCACAGCCAAACAGCCTTAACAAAATTATTTCTGGCTTAACTGTTACAATGTATTCTGGTCTTTGAACAAGTTACTTAAGCAAAAATGTTTAGAATATGCTTAGGTGACTGAAAGTGAGTGAAAAAATTCCAAGACAAACAAATGAGGCCTAGGAATATTTCTAATCGCCATTTTTTTGTCTTGGCACTGTAAGGAATCTTAGGCAAATTAGAAATTATTAGAGAAGTTCCTAGACAAACAAAAAAGGATTAGAAATGTTCCTGAACAAAGAAAAAGTGATCAGAAATGTTTCTTGATGAATTTAGTGATCAAAAATATTCCATAATAAATTAAAATTGATTAGGAATATTTCTAAGCAAGTAAAAATTAATTGGCAAATAAAGAGTAATCAGAAATGTTTTTGAAAATGAAAAAGGAATTTTAGGTATCATTCTATTCAAACAGCCCCCACTGGCACAGCAGTATGTCTACAAAATTACAACTCTAGAAATCAGGTTTTGATACCCATTGTAGGAAGACCACAAAATATATGCTTTGAGCTTAACAACAAACAAATAAACTTTTAAAACAATTATTTTTTTGAGAAATTAAATGAAAAATTCATAAAACGTATATAAATAAGTTGAAATTAAAAAGTAACTTGTGTTTGTTTGTTATTAAGCACAAAGCCTATTGTGTGCTTTATGATTGGCTACAAACAAGCAAACTCTAAACAATTATCTATTTTAATAATTAAGCTAAAAATTCTTCAAACATATATATACAAGTTGACATTAAAAGAGTAAGTTGTGTTTGTTTGTTATTAAGCACAAAGTTACAGAAAGGTTATAAATGCTGTAAGTATTGACACTTGTTTTTAACAATGTGCTTGTTCCCTGGAACTAACCTCACAATCATTTTGTTCTTCATATAATTTCCAACCTACAACATTTAATACAATAAGTGTAACTTCACACTTTGCAGTAAACATTACAAGGCTTACGTACACAAAACATATTTCTTATTGCATTTCAAGATTTTTTAAAATGATGATTTCATCTTGCATTTTGTTTATTCAAATAATTTTTATCAAATGGATAAGTAATTTTGATTTTGAAATTAAAAATATTTTACTACATCATAAAATTATCAAATATCATATGTGAACTACTTATAATCTCCAAATAATTATCAAACAGTTTTTTCTAGAAAATTCTTTCTGCTTTATCTGTTATTTCCACTGTTGTCTGTATGGGTTTGGTCAATTTACCTTACTTCAAAACCACCATAAAGGCCTAGGAAATAGACATGAATTACGTTTTGTTCGTTCTATAATACCCACATAATAACAAGAAACTACAAGTTCAGTATAAATAAATTAAATCTCATAATATCATACATCTATATATATTTATTTTGCTTGTCTTTAGTAATTTTACAAAGTGACATGTCCTGCCTTTGTTGTAATGGGTCAATATTTTGTTTACAATACATTGTGAATGTATGGATGTTTTTAATATTTATAAATAAGTTCTTCAGTTTCAAAACAGTTAATAAACAAGTGCAGAAAACAATTATCTCTTCCCCTTATTACATTAAAACGATGTTCAAATCTTATAATATTGATAATTTTATAAGCTGAAAGGAAAGTTAAAAAACCTACAGCGGGTACATGACATATTTTATATAAGTATGTAACAAAAATCATGAAAAGTTCATGTGTTTATGGTTTGGTTTATATTGAATTTTGTGCAAAGCTGCACGAGGGTTATATGCGCTAGCTGTCCCTAATTTAGTAGGGTAAGACTAGAGGAAGGGCAGCTAGTCATCACCACCCACGGCCAACTTTTGGACTACTCTTTTTACTAGTGAATAGTGGGACTGACCATCACATTATAATGCCCCAATGGCTGAAAGGCTGAGCATGTTCAGTGCGACGGAGATTCAAACCCACAACCCTCGGATTATGAGTCGAGTGCTTTAACCACCTGGCAATGCTGAGCCCCAGTATTTATGAAAGCCAATATTATAATTAGGATTTGAGTTCATATATACAAAGATCTCGTCGAGTGTGTATTAAAAACATATAGTTTTACATATTTTTCTGTTATCTATTAGGCCTGGCATGGCCAAGCACGTAAGGCGTGCGACTCGTAATCCGAGGGTCGCGGGTTCGCGCCCGCGTCGCGCTAAACATGCTCGACCTCCCAGCCGTGGGGGTGTATAATGTGACGGTCAATCCCCCTATTCGTTGGTAAAAGAGTAGCCCAAGAGTTGGCGGTGGGTGGTCATGACTAGCTGCCTTCCCTCTAGTCTTACACTGCTAAATTAGGGACGGCTAGCACAGATAGCCCTCGAGTAGCTTTGTGCGAAATTCCAAAACAAATAAACTGTTATCTATTAAAAGATACAACAAATTACAACGATTTTCAAGAAAATCCACTTTTTGTCCACCCTCTGTGTATGTGTCTGTGTATATGTGTGAGTGTATGAAATATGTAAACAACTGATGATTTTATTTCCAGAAATGTAACAAACCGTAACATTATCTTCTCTACCCACATCTCATTCAGTGTATTAATGATCTCTACTTGGTACACAGTTTCAAGTTAACTCCATTTGTACTGTTATATTGGTCTATGTTAGATCCATAGTTGGTATTTGTTCAAGTTAATTACATTTATACTGTTATCTTGGTCTACGCCAGGTCTATAGTTGGTATTTGTTGAAGTAAACTACATTTATACTGTTATCTTAAACTACATTAAATCTATAGTTGGTATTTGTTTTGATTAACTACATTTATACTGTCATCTTGGTCTACGTCAGATCTACATTTGGAACTTGTTCACGTTAACTACATGTATACTGTTATCTTGGTCTACGTTACATCTATAGTTGATATTTGTTTTCGATAACTATATTTATACTGTCATCTTGGTTTACGTCAGATCTATAGTTGATATTTGTTTTCGATAACTATATTTATACTGTCATCTTGGTTTACGTCAGATCTATAGTTGGCATTTGTTCAGGTAAACTACATTCATACTGTTATCTTGGTCTACATTACATCTAGAGTAGGTATTTGCTTTGCTTAACGACATTTATACTGTACTCTTGGTCAACGTAACATCTCTAGTTGGTATTTGTTTTGGTTAACTACATGTATACTGTCGTCTTGGTCTACGTTACATCTATTGTTTGTACTTGTTCACGTTAACTAAATTTATACTGTTATCTTGGTCTACGTTACAATTATAGTTGGTATTTGTTATGGTTAACTACATTGATACTGTCGTCTTGGTCTACGTTAGAACAACAGTTGGTACTTGTTCATGTAAATTACATTTATAATGTCATCTTGGTCTACGTAACATCTATAGTTGGTACTTGTTCACGTTAACTGCATTTATAATGTCATCTTGGTCTACTTTACATCTATAGTTGGTATTTGATTTGGTTAACTACATTTATACTGTCGTCATGGTTTACGTTAGATCTATAGTTGGTACTGGTGCACGTTTACTGCATTTATATTGTTATCTTGGTCTACATTACATCTACAGTTGGTAAATCTTTTGGTTAACTGCATTTATACTGTCATCTTAGTCTTCGTTACATCTTTAGTTGGTATTTATTTTTGTTAACTATATTTATACTGATATCTTGGTCTACGTTACATCTATAGTTGGTATGTGTTTTGGTTAACTGCATTTACACTGTCGTCTTGGTCTACGTTACATCTGCAGTTGGTATTTATTTTGTTTAACTATATTTATACTGTCATCTCGGTCTATGTTAGATCTATAATTGGTTACTGTTCAAGTTGTCTACATTAATACTGTCATCTTGGTCTATGTTAGATCAGTAATTGGTAACTGTTCAAGCTGTACTTTCATCTCAAATTAAAACTGGTTTACTTGCAGTTGAAGTCAATTGTTTTTTTTTTCTTAGTGAGTCGTTGTTTGTGAATGTAGGATATAATTTTCATTCAACATTATTTTAATTTTCTAATGCTAGTCAAACGTTCCAGATAACATTTTGAATGTTGTCATACCCTGATCCATTTTCTTTCTTAACACTAGTTGGGTTCCGATTATTATCTGTACGTATTGTATATGTTTAGTCACTTTTGTCATTATACTTGTCTGTCTAATGTAATTTCCTGACCTGTCTTAGCGGTTTCTCACCTTCTTTCTAACATTTTTGTTAATTAAAATAGATGAATAGTATTTGTTCATTTAATGTACGTTTCTTTAAACAAAAGTACTTGAGTACAGTAAACAAGCCTCTACACTTAAACACGTGCAATACATACACCTAGTGATGCTATTGTCAAGGTCACCTTAACTTGTACACACTATCGTCAAGGTTACCGTCATCTTTTTGAAAATACTAATGTCCAAGGTTACCTGACATGTGTGATTTTTTTCATAATGATATCGGTGGTTTTACATCTAAACAGATAGCAGATGAGGAACACATTGAATTAACGAACGTTCATACACATTTTCTGCATACTGAAACATAGCACTACATTGTCGTTATTTCAATAATCGCGTATTTACACAAATGAGGGCCTGGCATGGCCTAGTGCGTAAGGTGTGCGACTCGTAATCGAGGGTCGCGGGTTCGCGCCCGCGTCGCGCCAAACATGCTCGCCCTCCCAGCCGTGGGGGCGTTATAATGTGACGGTCAATCCCACTATTCGTTGGTAAAAGAGAAGCCCAAGAGTTGGCGGTGGGTGGTGATGACTAGCTGCCTTCCCTCTAGTCTTACACTGCTAAATTAGGGACGGCTAGCACAGATAGCCCTCGAGTAGCTTTGTGCGAAATTCCAAAACCAACATACACAAATGAGACATAAGGGACACACTATACACTCAGAAAATTCACCATGCATTAAAACATAGTGTCACTCATGCACTACGGTATCAGTGTTTCGGATCTGGTATAAATAGTTAGAAGCACATTTTATAAACTATACTGATCCGAAACCCACATTTTACCATACAGACAAAAGAAGACAAAAGTAACCAAATCCTTAATGATGCGTGAAAAACACGTTGGTTCAATAAAGCAACTTAACAGAAAGATGCAATACCCTAAAACCCGAAAGGTGGACCTTACTTTTTAAGAAACAAAATCATGCATTCAACTGACAAACATGGATGCTTGTTTATTTTAAAATGTTCGCGCCAAGTTATACAAAGAATACCACTCAACTAATAAACTAGAAGAAAGGCAGCAAGGGTATCCACTTCCAAAAACACCTGAACTGACAAACTAGAGAAAAGACAGCGAGTTAACGGCATCTACTTCCAAAAACTCTTGACCTGTAAAGTAGAGGGAAGACAACTGATCAATAGTATTCACTTCTAAGAACACTTAAATCGATAAACTAGAGGGAAGACAGCTCTTCAGTGGTAAGCACTTCTAAAACTCTTGAGCTGATAAACTAGAGGGAAGACAGCTATTCAGTAGTAAGCACTTCCAGAAACTCTTGAACTGATAAATTAGAGGAAAAGACAGCTGATGAATAGCATTCACTTCCAAAAACTCTTGAACTGATAAAGTAGAGGGAATGCAACTAGTCAGTAGTATTCACTTCTCATAACTTTGAAGCTAATAGATTAAAGGGAAGACAGCTAGTCAACGGTATCCACTTCCAAAAACCTTTGAATTGATTAAATAGATAGAAGACTACTAGTCAGTAGTATTCACTTCTAAAAACTCTTGAGATATGCACTAAATGGAAAACAGCTGGTCAATATTATTATACATATTATTACTTTCTCAGTTCCATAACAGAATTCAACCTCAGAACAACGCAACTAGTCCACTGGCTAGCATTTCACTTTCGTATTGTAAGTTTTTTGTTTGTTTTTTTGCTACAAAGCTTTTCACCAAACAATATTGAAATAAAAATTTAGTACCGGTTTATCCTGATACTTTATGGCTTACCTGTCTAAAGAATCAGGTGACGCCCTCAAGCGGTTGCTGGAGGAACTAGGTCAGCCACCACCCATGCTACAGGACTTGGCAGAGTTAGTAAGACACCACCTGTGTATGTTGGGATCCACAGCTGGTTATTCTTCTATTGTAGGAGACTACAACACTACATAACTGGTAAGTTCACCCTTTTCATCTCACTTTTATTTTTTATTTAAGCAATAAACGCACTTTCATTTTTCTGTTGGTCAAAATGTCAACCTTAAAAACTCTGTCAAAACTTGAATGTTCTATTTAATATATGACCCCATTTGGGGTGAGGGTAGGATGAGATAAAGGGAAATAAACCCACAAGGAGATCATTTCGAAGTTCTAGGTCAGGTAGTAATGTCATACAAGCGCCGTAGCACCTTTTAAGACTTTTTTTTTTTTTTTCCATCGACTCAGCTTTCTCTGTTTAAAAGTTAATACAAAGGAAAATCATTTTACGCATATTTTCAGCCAACGCATATCATGAATCAAGTCGTCGTATCTTTCACATTGGTCAGCATCTGCCATAGACTTACAGGGAACAAATGTTCATAATACTAAACTTTGTCACAGGAAATACGTTCCAAAGTTAAGTATTTTCATCAGGCAAAATAAGTCAAATAATATTTTCTGATTATCAAATACAAAATGTTCTAGTAATGGGTTGAAGACTAGCGTTAACATGCGACTCAGTATTATACTACGAATGAATAGGGTTAAATGTTGGATAAGTATTAGCAAATGTTGGGTTTATAGTTTAACTGGTGAGAAGAAATAAGGTTATATGATAAGTAGTAACTTTTATTTGTTAATATGATAGCTAGTAACTTGTGTTTATGTAATATGACGACCAAGAACTTGTATTTGTTGATACGAGAACTACTAAATTGTATTTGCTGATATGAAAACCACTAAATTGTATTTGCTGATACGAGAACTACTAACTTGTATTTGCTGATACGAGAACTACAAACTTGTATTTGTTGATACGAGAAATACTGAGTTGTATTTGTTGATATGATAACAAGTAACTCGCATTTGTTAATATGACAACTACTTACTCACATTTGTTAATATGACAACTATTAACTTATTTTTGCTAATATTATGACCAGTGACTCGTATTTGCGGTTAATATTGTGATCAGTAACTTGTGCTTTGCAATGTTCTTTCATCAATTCAAAGAAAAACAGTTTAATAGTTATCTGTGATCAAAATCTAGTCTTGTATTCTCAAGACGGTTGGTATGGATTTTAAAACTTTAATTAAAATAAAGTTCAGAACAACGTTTCGACCTTCTTAGGTTATCTTCAGGTTAACAAAGAGTTTGCAATTAGGTTATTTGGAAATTATAATTACAAATAAAGTATTGTATAAGATATAATAAATGATACGATATTCCATTAATGAGAATTACTGGTAAAACACCAGAACACCAGAATTATTTTTCAGTATATTCGAAAAACCTTGTAATAAACCTATTATTTGTTGACTTCCATTCGTATTCAATGGCCCGGCATGGCCAAGCGTGTTAAGGCGTGCGACTCGTAATCTGAAGGTCGCGGGTTCGCATCCCCGTCGCGCCAAACATGCTCGCCCTTTCAGCCGTGGGGGTGTTATAATGTGACGGTCAATCCCACTATTCGTTGGTAAAAGAGTAGCCCAAGAGTTGGCGGTGGGTGGTGATGACTAGCTGCCTTCCCTCTAGTCGTACACTACTAAATTAGGGAGGGCTAGCACAGATAGCCCTCGAGTAGCTTTGTGCGAAATTTCAAAACAAACAAACAAATCGTATTTAATAATCCATGGATGTCACGTATCCATAAAGACGAGTACAGAATCCTTTAGATATCTTAACTACTTAACTTTCTACAATAAAAACAAGTACAGATTAATTCAGATTTTTTAAATGTTTAACCTTGTATCATAACTATAAGCAAGAGACCATTTAATCATTTTAAATGTTTAACCTTGGATCATAACTATAAGCCAGAGACCATTTAATCATTTTAAATGTTTAACCTTGGATCATAACTATAAGCCAGAGACCATTTAATCATTTTAAATGTTTAACCTTGGATCATAACTATAAGCAAGAGACCATTTAATCATTTTAAATGTTTAACCTTGGATCATAACGATAAGAGACCATTTAATCATTTTAAATGTTTAACCTTGAATCATAACTATAAGCAAGGGACTATTTAATCATTTTAAATGTTTAACCTTGTATCATAACTATAAGCATAAGACCATTTAATCATTTTAAATGTTTAACCTTGGATCATAACTATAAGCATGAGACCATTTAATCATTTTAAATGTTTAACCTTGGATCATTTCTCTAAGCAAGAGACCATTTCATCATTTTAAATGTTTACCTTTGGATTATAATTACAAGCAAGAGACCATTTCTTCATTTTAACTGTTTAACCTTGGATCATAACTATAAGCCAGAGACCATTTTATCATTTTAACTGTTTAACCTTGGATCATAACTATAAGCCAGAGACCATTTTATCATTTTAAATGTTTAACCTTGGATCATAACTATAAGCAAGAGACCATTTAATCATTTTAAATGTTTAACCTTGGATCATAACTATAAGCAAGAGACCATTTAATCATTTTAAATGTTTAACCTTGGATCATAACTATAAGCAAGAGACCATTTCTTCATTTTAAATGTTTAACCTTGGATCATAACTATAAGCCAGAGACCATTTTATCATTTTAAATGTTTAACCTTGGATCATAACTATAAGCAAGAGACCATTTAATCATTTTAAATGTTTAACCTTGGATCATAACTATAAGCAAGAGACCATTTTATCACTTTAAATGTTTAACCTTGGATCATAACTATAAGCAAGAGACCATTTTATCACTTTAAATGTTTAACCTTGGATCATAACTATAAGCAAGAGACCATTTTATCATTTTAAATGTTTAACCTTGGATCATAACTATAAGCAAGAGACCATTTCATCATTTTAAATGTTTAACCTTGGATCATAACTATAAGCATGAGATAACTTAGGTTCTAGAATATTTAATCTTGTAATTCTTGCAACTAAGTTATAATGATTAGGTAGTGATGTTTGTTAAAATTGAAGGTATATGCATGTGATATGTTAGACGATATTTTAAATATTATAGGAATGACATGTTTTAATTGCATTACCTATAGTTTAATATTATAAGAATAGTTGTTATTATGTACAAACGTTGCTAATATGTTTGTTGAAACATCGGGTTGGAATCTGAAACTTTGTTAGTATGACAATATATGTAACACAACTCTTAGATGTTAAATAATTCTAACAGCCAATATTTGTACTGTAGATGATGCAACTCAGCTTCTAATAATATATAATATCATAAAAAGGCTCAAAAAATCAGTTAACTTTTCCATTACCGCTCCTTATTGTCATAATATATCATTTCTGTAACCATAGCACCCAAATATGTCTGGAATATTCCGTCTGTCAGTCAAGATCCAGACGCCAAACTAGCCAGCAAGTAAGGAAAGTCAGATAAAACGTAAGGTGTTGCATGTTTAAACCCACAACAACGTCTAAACTCTTAGTGCCTTTTGCTGTCTTCAGCCAGTTTTGGGAAGGCAGCTAATCTAATTGTTTATATACAACCTTAAATTAAACCACCCTAAGTTTGTGCAATGAAAAATCCACAGCTTTTTAGTTAATAATACAAAATGATGTCACGCAGAACTAAACCCCTTACCTTAATAGTTCTTAAATACTCACCCTCCTATTGGAATGAAAAGTACAAATTATTGAGACAAGTTTCATATGTTGATCAGTTCTCTCAGCCAACTTTCATTTAATGGCAGTCATGTATTCAACATGACCTACAACTGGGTCTACCACTTTCTTTTCACGACAAATTCAATTCAATATACCATCAAGATGGTCAATCTAAATTTGACACTTCGAAACTGGACTTAATTTGAATGCTCTGCTCATCATCACAGTTATCAAAGAACTGAATTAGATTTTAAGTCAAATATTTTTCTATACAGTAGTCATGTATTAGAAAGTTTTATAAACTTATTGATGAACTTACCAGTTGAATACTTTTGTCGTAATTATGTTTAAAGTACAACTGTAATTCGCCCTCTTTAAGGAGTTGATTTCAGTGTTAAGCTAAACCTCTATTTTTAAACAATATTTGTAAACATACACAGCAATCAGAAGGAACTATAGTTTATTAATAAATCGTTTCTAAACACCTTTTCACTTTAAGAACTCGTGTGTTTTTAAATCTATCGCCAACAGATATCCATAAATTATGACCATTAGATAAAACTGAGAAATAAATAGTTACTGACGATGCTTTTAATGGTGAAACCATGTTTGTGAATAAATAATGTGAAACGTGCAACTGTCTTGTTTTTATATCAATTTTGTACTTACGGAGTTTCACTAAGTAGCGACGATTTCAAGTATATAGTAGATAAAGGTTCAGCAAGTACTATTTAGTTTCTATATATCACACAAAAAATTATCGTAGACTAATAACTTCTCGCTTCTATATTTTCTATAATTGATGGCATTTAGTTAGGTCTCACTGATCAAAATAAAGCTTCCTTATTTTGTATGTAACTAATATTTATCTACTTTCGTAATTATTTTATCAGTTACATTGGGCACACTCTTAGTAAAGTGTTAATTAAAATTAATAATAATTATTAGCATTAATTTGTAAAACATTAATTTCTTGATATAAAAATACAAATTAATGTAACTAACCTCTTTTGGTTTGAATTTATATATTGTATAAACTGACTGAACTCTTAAAATCCTGTAGGTGCGGTTGCAATGAATGAGCAAAGCTGTTATGGAATTAGCAAGTAAATGCGACTGACAGTTATCTCATCAAAGGTAAAATAAGTTGTTTTTTAAATTAATTTTACAACCTAAAATCCACTGTTTGTTTCGAAATTTGGCACAAAGCTACACGAAGGCTATCTGCGCTAGCCGTCCCTAATTTAGCAGTGTAAGACTAGAAGGAAGGCAACTAGCCATTACCACCCAAACCCAATTCTTGGGCTACTCTTTTACCAGCGAACAGTGGGATTGACCGTTACATTGTAACGCTCCCACGGCTGAAATGGCGAGCATATTTGGTGTGACGGGGATTCGAACCCGCGACCCTCTGATTACAAGTCGAACGCCTAGCCATGCTGGGCCACGTTATGCTGAGTGAGTATGTTCCTAACAACAACGTATTCTATGAGAATGCCATAAAGCTTTCCAAAACTAGGAAATAAACTCATTATTTGAAAACGCGAGTCCCCAGTGGGACAGCAATAAGTTTACAGACTTACATTATTAACATCCGGGGTTTGATTCCCCGTGGTTGATACTTCATAAAGCTTACTGTGGCTTTGCTCTAAAACAAACCAATTGGACGCGCGTAATTCTTTTTTTAGGAACTAAAACTGCATTTCATTTGGAAGCTTCCCAGTAGTACAGCGGCGTGTCTACGGACTTATAACGCTAGAAAGCAAGTGTCGATACCTGTGGTAGGCAGAGCACAAATAGTCCATTGTATAGTCTTGTGCTTAACTACAAACAAAGAGTTCACTTGTTAAAAAAAAAAAACTATAGGAAACATATATTGAGAAAATGTTATGGTACACTGTATTTAAATGTTTCTTACTTAACTAGATGAGACCTATTTTGTGATATATAGGGCAGCTCATTTGGGTAAGTTCAATATTTTATAATATTTGACCAAATGACTGAATTTTATTATAACAGTGCTAAGAGTTGTAAAACTGAATTTTGTCTCTTTATTTTGCAGAATAACAAACAAAAACAGAAAAATGTATCAAGGTAGAAAGACTTAATATGTTGTAAGGATAAAAAAATCAATTAATCATGGGTTGTGCATGGTCATCGGCCACAAACTCAGATCCCAAAGTAATAGAGAAGCTTGAAGCAATGAGTACAGCAGAAAGAAGTAAGTTACATTTCAATAGCTAGTGTATGTTGCTATCGTCACTTGCTAAACAAGTTGTTGTTGGCTAGTTACTAAACAAGAAACGAACCAAAATGCTCAACAGGATTAACAGTTTTTCACTAAAGTTGTGTTGCTGTTGGCCATATATATTCAAGCTAGGAATACAATTAGTACAAATATAAAAATGTTTTAGGAAAATAATGAAAAATAAGAATGGGAACACCAGAAAGTAAGGGAACAAGATATGAATAGATGAGTTAACATTACAACACTTCGTGGTTTTTGACACACTACGATCTCAAAGTGAATGTGGCCATCGCTTCGCCCATTCCTACCTCGCATTTATTTGTAAGTCGATAATTGTTCAAATTAAATGAAAGAAATATATAGCTAAAATTTACTTTTGCAAACTTTGTTTCAACAACCAAGTACAAATACATGAATATAATCGTATGTGATCCTAGCGAAATTCATGAGACCATAAAGGGGTGTTTAATCTACGAAGGCATACATGAAACTCCAACAGTCATACTTTCTTTACGGGAAGCATTATAATTAACTGACTTGTGAGGAGTGAGTGAATAGAATAGTACAAAAACAATTATTTTGAAATCTAAACTTGTTGAGTATTTAGAAAGTTTGTAATTGAATCAAAGTTTGGCAGTCGTAATGTTCGTCCTCATATAGGAGGCTCGTGTCTTAAGCACCAATTCAGTGGCATAGTGAGGGTGTCTGGCGCTCGGGAGGGAGCGTAACTTGGTGACCCCGCCCAAAAGTAATTCAAATTCAACTCACCCTTTACACTCTCACTTTCTACCTTCTAACCTCCCATGAAACCTTACCTACCCTATATATATCACTATATTGTCATATTATTCGGTATTTGAAAGATTGCTATGATAGAATTGCTTTGAAAGATATGCTTTCAAAGATTAGGTCAGAATTAAAACCTAGCTCTAGAAAAATTACGCATACCACTTTTTTTATCTAGCTAATACAATTACAAACCAATCACCTAGTGAATGCGCATAAGCAATCCTACTATCCCACTTGATATGAAGGGTGGTTGTTACTTGGCAACTCACAAAACGTGCTCGTAATCATAGAATATGGTCACTAGTGTATTGTTACCTTATTAGTAGAGTTGCAAAATTGTTATTGTTATTGGTTGTTATTATCGAGGTTATAAGGAAAACTAGAAAAAACGCTTTGAGCCAAAGTAGCGTAATTCATTTATGTGCATTTAGATTTGCATACGGTGAAGACAAAACAGAGCTTCTCCGTTCAAACAACGTCAGTCAGTCAGATTGACAAATTTACAGTTTTTGTTAAACTTCTGTTTTTACTCTACTGACTTTCCCAAGTATTTTGGCAGCTTGTTACTCTGCAGTTGGTTTGTTTACTACTCAACAGCGTATGTAAAGTATTTTTATTACATGCTGTTTCCAGTGTTTGAAATTTTAATTTGTATTGCAAGTGTAGTATATCTGGCCCATAACAACTGAGGACAACTACCGGTAAACATACTCAGAACAAAGAATAAATCATAGTAACTAGAGACAACTGCCGACACACATCTCTAGAACTAAAATTAAATTATAACAACTAGGAGCAGCTACAGGTGCACGTCTCTAGAACAAAGAATAAATTATAACAAATAGGGACAACTACAGGTGCACGTCTTTATAACAAAACATAAATTACAACAAATAGAGGTTGTTTGTTTGCTTGTTTTTGAATTTCGCACAAAGCTACTCGAGGAATATCAGTGCTAGCCGTCCCTAATTTAGCAGTGTAAGACTAGAGGGCAGGCAGCTAGTCATCACCACCCACCGCCAACTCTTGGGCTACTCTTTTACCAACGAATAGTGGGATTGACCGTAACATTATAAAGCCCCCACGGCTGAAAGGGCGAGCATGTTTGGCGCGACAGGGATGCGAACCCGCGACCCTCAGATTACGAGTCGCACGCCTTAACACGCTCAGCCATGCCGGGCCAACAAATAGAGACAACTACAGGTAAACGCCTCTAACGAAAAGTAATTAATATAATAATTAAACACTCGCTCATTATCCATAATTATATTTATAATTATTGCTGCTCATTGAACTGGTATTTGATAGTTATACGTGGATTATGGATTATATTTGTTGCAGAGTTGTGTGGGTTAAACAAAATTTTGTTTATTCGGTTGAACGTGGATTGGAGTTTATGATCATTTTAAAGACATAACGTGCGAAGTGTGTGTGTGTGTGTGTGTGTTTTCTTATAGCAAAGCCACATCGGGCTATCTGCTGAGCCCACCGAGGGGAATCGAACCCCTGATTTTAGCGTTGTAAATCCGTAGACATACTGCTGTACTAGCGGGGGGTTGTAACGTACGAAGACCTCAGAAGACGTAGAAAAGTTCATGTAAAATTATACAGATTGGATTGGAATTTATGTTGACAGAATGAGGTTTGGAGTTATACTGGCTAAACCTGTATTCAGGTCTACCTTGGATAAACGTGATTTATGTTGGTTAATCGAAAACATTTTTCCCTGGTCTATAAATCTTTAACGGAACGGTGTCTTCAATGTATCATTCCATTTGTGTGGAAACAAAGCTTAAAGTATGCATTCCATGTAAATATACTGTAAATGCAAATCACTTAATTATGGTATTTAACTGCAAAATCTAACTCAGTTAAAAATTGTTTTAATAAAAATTCTGTGACTTGTGAATTTTATAATTTAGTTTGACAAACGACACCAAATTAAATAAAAAGTTTTACAGTGCTAAAGTAACCGCTCGTCTTTGACACATGGCCGAGCAGAATAATTTCTCAAATCTGTATAAATTTAAAGAATAGAGTGATTGTTTATTCTGTAAATACTACTGTGATTGCAAGATACTTCTAACTGACTGACAAAATAAAATATGAATTAAATGAAAACTGGAAATGTAAGTAGACAACGTCTTTATAGAAAACCAAGACTGAAGACAAGGGGTACCCATTAAGTCGTGTTCAGTACAAAATGACAGATACAGCCAAACTTTAAACGCTGACTACAGCAAACCCATAAAATGATGTGAAAAATGTCAAATACGGCCAATGTATGAACAATATTCACAGTGTAACCAGAAACCGGTGTTAGATGAAGAATGGAAGATATAGCGAAGATCTAAACACTCAGAAGAGGAGGTTAAATGGTAAATGGCTGGTATTGTCAATGTCTAAATACTGATCACAGCATATCTAGAAGCTCACGCTACGTGAAAAATAACTGTTACAAACAATATGTAAAAACTGACTCCAGTATACTCAGCTCTTGTTAAAAGAAAAGTGTGAAATATAGCCAAAAGATAAACTTTGACTATAGTACCTTGAATACTGAAGTGAATAAAAGTAATGTATATTTCAAGAGTGTTAGAAAAGTAGAAATGACAGTGGGTAAATGTTACTGTTTGATAAGGTGCGTTGAGTACACTAAGAGGAACTAAACTGTTTGATAAGGTGCGTTGAGTACACTTAGAGGAACTAAACTGTTTGATAAGGTGCGTTGAGTACACTTAGAGGAACTAAACTGTTTGATAAGGTGCGTTGAGTACACTAAGAGGAACTAAACTGTTTGATAAGGTGCGTTGAGTACACTAAGAGGAACTAAACTGTTTGATAAGGTGCGTTGAGTACACTTAGAGGAACTAAACTGTTTGATAAGGTGCGTTGAGTACACTTAGAGGAACTAAACTGTTTGATAAGGTGCGTTGAGTACACTTAGAGGAACTAAACTGTTTGATAAGGTGCGTTGAGTACACTTAGAGGAACTAAACTGTTTGATAAGGTGCGTTGAGTACACTTAGAGGAACTAAACTGTTTGATAAGGTGCGTTGAGTACACTAAGAGGAACTAAACTGTTTGATAAGGTGCGTTGAGTACACTAAGAGGAACTAAACTGTTTGATAAGGTGCGTTGAGTACACTAAGAGGAACTAAAATGCAAAACGTTATAGCTTCAAAATTAATTTTTTACAACATAAAAAAACTTGCTAAAAATTGAAATCTGACTTGGATAATGATAAACAAAACGGCATTTAGAGAAGTTTAATATGTTTACTGGAAGATATATCAATCAGATTTTAAAGTATCTTCAAACTGGAAAAGAGTTGTTTCCACGTAAACTTTAGTGTTTGGAATCGTTTGACGAGATATGCCACATTTTCCAAGAACATCTCGATAAAACACCCTAAACATGTTCCTCGAATTGAAATTTAGTAACAACGCAAACCAATTCTCTCTTCTTCGAGAAACGTGTCATTCATTAATGGTGATATTTTACAGAATATAGAGGCCAGTGCGTCCACCAATCCTTATTTCTATCTACACCATATTTTTATCACCATAATAAAATTAGAAAGTTTTAACGAAAAACAAAACAAAACCCTTCTTTAGCAAGATAATTCTAAGGAGAAAAAAAGGCAAATTCATTTACAGTGATAGAAAAGTGGTGTCAACCGCTTGAGAACTTGTGGACAAGGTGAGAACTTTCTTTATAATTTCGTTTTTTCAAATGTCGGATACTCCGAAACGTGGTAAATTAACATTACTCATAGAAATAATAGCCATACTCCAAACAACAGTATATAGTTCTACATGTCTTAGGGAACTGAAGACTGAGTAACACTTTGTTTTCGCCATGGAAGAAGTTTTACCAGCATAAACTCGATGAATAAAAATTATAATGTTTATGAATCGATTTCATAATTGTAATATAAAAAATAGGCTTAAAAGAGACCACAACTGAACCATCACAACATCGTTTGTTTGCTATAATTAACATACTGGTTGGAGTAAGGACTTGCTAATTTAAATCTTCAAAAAGAAGGTACTTATTCAGAATAGTACTTCCTTTCAAAATGTGCTTTCACCTAGTACATTTGATGTTGTCGAAGTTTGGAACCTGATTTTCTTGACCCGAGAAAAGAATCTGTTTCCATTGTCAAAGAAAACTGAATGATTAGCTACTTAGCATGTTAGGAACGTTGATACTACCAGGCATTTTAGTGTGTACTAGGTACTGCACACTTAAAAATTAAAACAGTGTCACAACGTGTTAGCAAAGCTAGAAACTCACTGTTACTCATGGACATTTGATCTTCGTTCAGCTGAAGAGTCTCCAAGAGAGAGAACAAATATTCCTTAGCAACGTTTGGAGACGACTTAAATGGGTAATGATGAAAATTTTATCACCAGTTCAACGTTTCGAGAAGTTTTTGTTTTCGTCAACGTTCCTTGTCATCACGTTTGAAGTATTTGAACACAAGGTAAAATAATTTACGTGTGTCACTGAGAATGCGTTAATAGATATTTCAAAGTATTGATTAGGAAAAGGTGAGCATTTTAAGCATTTGGTAGGATGACACAAAAATAAATACTTTAATTCTTTAATAACATTAGACAACCTAAATAGTTGTAAGTGTGTTAAAATATAAGAGACAAATACTTTTATAGATGTTTTAACACAAAACAAGACATAAGCACTTCTATATATTACTGACGATAAGACAAGAAATAAACACTTCAAAATGTGCTTGTTATAAAACATAATTTTTAATAGTGTATATGGCCATTTAAATATATGGGTGTGTTGGGATAAGGATTCCGTACTGTAGATGTCTGTTAACTTGGCAATAATTTCAGAAAAATAAACGAACGATTTATATATATATATTCGGAACAAGTTAAACCTATGTAAAAAAAAAAATATCCTTACACTATGACGGTCTTAAATACTTCATACAGTTCTCTTCTTCTCGTCAAAAGTCCATTTTGAATCAGGTAACAAGCCGAGCTACTTTTCTCTATTTCTATTGCCAGACTATCCGTTTATAATTTACTCACGTTGTTGAATTACAGTGGTTGTATCCTGTTGCTTCAAAAATCGTCTTCCTTTTCTCAAAGTTTACTCAGGCTGGTTCAATTACATTAGAACACTCTCTGACGAGAGACAACTTTTTTATCTTTTACGAAATTGTTAATCTCACTGTAACATATCAGCCCTTAGGCTTTTAACTCCTACGACAATTAACTTTGCAATCAAATCTTCTCTGATTGAACTTCTATATTTACTTTGCTCACGTATGCTTGCTTCTATTTATAGATATATCACTATATTCTCGACATCAATGGATTGCACGCAATCGATAGCCTGTATATCAATGACTTACACACACAGCTTTCAATAATCGTGTTATTCATATTTATAAGCCTACTTTCAATATTCGTATGCTTTTAACTCAGCTGTTATGAAAAAAACTCAATCATAAAGTATTAACTCCTAAAACAAAGGAATTAATCATATCTACACTAAACAGATAAACACTCCTATATGCGCTGTAAGATAAGACAGAAGATGAACACTTCTGAATGTTTGATAAAATGAGAGAGTAGATAATAGTTGTACATAATTGGTAATAAATAATAACAAGTGTTACATCACAAAATAAGGTTGTATGTGATAATAATGTTGTTGTTTTTTTAAGCCATCAAAGCAGCACTTCTCATCCAACGCTGGTATCGACGGTATCGTGCCAAGTTAGAAATCAGGCGTCGTTGTTACTGGACTATATTCGAGTCCCTTGAATATGCCGGAGAACAAGATCAGATGCGGGTAACTTGAAGTTATTAACGTTAAATTAAGGTTTATTTCACTTATAAAATGAGAGATTAGATTAAGATTAAACTACCTGTTTAAATATAATCACTATTGTAGATATTTGTATAGCAGTAACATTGTGTATTATGAATATGAATAAATTAAGGTAAACACTGAAGAAACTTGTCAAACCTACCACTCTAATAGTCTGGATTACATAACGAAATTTTCTCAACGAATAGATATATCTTGCAAGAACGGAAAAAGCTATTATAAAGTAACTGGAAAACATTCACCAGTCAAAACTTATATCTTCTAGTGAGAAATATCTGAAGAATTAAAAATGTTTTTCTCTCATTATTTTCTAGTTTTCAATTATAAAAATTTGTTTAAATGTATCAGTTATTTTAATAGAAATGGACTTGAATGTTTAATACAAACAAACGAAGAGAATAGGTAACTTTATATATAAATAGTGACTTAAATATTTAGCCGTTACTTTACTTGTTATCTCTAATTGCGGTTTTATCCAGAGGCACTTTTAGTCATTCTTGAGCCCCGGACAGAATTCAGTAAATGGGGCCCCATAATGATAAGAAAACTCAGAAGTAGATTAAAAGACATAGCATCACGATCTTTCCATATGCGGGGGCCCCAGGCAGTTGCCCATTTTGCCCAGTGGATAAGGCCGCCTATGGTTTTATCTCAAATAAATTGAGAAATGTGTGAATCTCTAGGTGTTTTTCTAATAATACACTGTCTGTGTCTTATAAAGATTTTTAAATGTTCCCTGGTGAGTTAGTGGTAAGTTTGCGGACCTACAGCCCAAACTTTGAAACTTGATTCATTGTGGTGGACAGAACGCATGTAATTATTGTGTAACTTTCACTGAAAAACGTACTGTGAAACCTGTATTGCTTATTCTGAAAAGATGAATATGTATGTTTCTAGGTGAAGTTTTGATATGAGCTTTGTTTAATTATTGGTGATGTTTGGTAATAAAAATTAACATTTTAGCCACCTTCATGTTCATCTGACCTCGTGTAAACTGATATTTCATATTTTTATGTGAATTTTAATGTTTACTGATCTTATACATGTTGATGTTAGTATTCTGTTGAGCGGATGTGTCATTTTATTTTAGCACTAAATAAACTTATACTCTTCAAATATCGACTGTTCTTAATAAATTCGTCGCATAAAATGATTCATGATAACATACACCATAAAAGATGATAACAAATTATGGAAATTGTTTAGAGTACGATAATATGAAATTTGAGTTATTTAGAATACGATAACAGATGCATATATTATAGGCACTATCTTGTATTTCATCATAATTCTACAAGTTTATATTCAGGTTATTAGTTATTTTTGTTTACAGACAAAATAATATAGCATCGTAATCCCGAATATATAATAGTCAAGTTTCCAAATACATTTTATGCAAAATAAACTGTATTATACAACCTTAATGTTGTAAATGATGTACGTTGTCATCTTAGTTCTTTTGTGTTTCAGTTGTATAGGTTCTTTAAAGACCTCATAACCCACATGCCCTGTGATAAAACTTCTTCTTTTGCAAGTTCATTAGCACTCTCTTACCACCACTCTTTCAGAGGTAGGTGTTTTTTTGTTCTTCGTGTTGACGTTATTTACGCCTTCAACATATGGTCATAGTTATATATATATTTGAAACTCCTTCCACTTTGTAATGGAGTTAACTTAAAACACAACTAAAGCTTGTTATTATTCTCAAAGTATTCACTATCTCTTGTTACACAAATGAAAATCCTTTCAAAATTCGTTCTAGCATTACATTTTAATATGATTAATTATCACACTATTTTAAATTTCGATCTTTCTACGTTTCATTATATATTAATAATTCTGCTCAAACATAGAAATTATCCTACAATTGTTGTAGGTAAGCCTCGCTTCCTAACGGAAATTGAGGAAGAAAACAGAGAACTTTGGAAAGAAACAAACCCAAATGCAATTTCCATAGAACCAACGTATCAGGGACCTCACATCAGACTTCCTCTGACGGCAGAACAAGTAACATCACTCATAGATTCCTTTAGAAAGCGGGTAGTGCGTATTCCATGTGTTTATCTCAATTTAATTTTGCATTCTGTTCAGTTTAGTTTTAATTAAAAAGGATAATTTTAGATAATTAACTATTAAGAGTGTAATATCAATATAATATCTTTTAATTTCGTTGCAGATTCTTATTGAAAGTTTTTAAATTGGAAAAAAAAAAAAGAAATGTAATTTTCGTTTTCCAGTTATTACATGCCCGGTATGTTCTATTGTTGTTACACGAAGCTCGTAAGATATTACGATGCAAGCCTAACATCAGTGTTGCTCGCACTACTTTCTCCAGGCAGATTACTGTTTGTGGCGACCTTCATGGAAAGTTGGATGACCTTCTCACGATATTTTACAAGGTTCGGTAAAACTTTCCTTTTGAATTCAATCGAATAAAAAAACATCATGCCCAAGATACTGACGTCAGTTTTTGAAAAATTAAATTGATGGACGAGTTGGGATATCATAAATTAAGGTGTATTTCACTTACGTAATCTGAAAATTTTAAATATTTTAGTAACTACGTAAGTTTATTCCAACAAAAGCTATTTTTATTTGTATACTAATCCATTTACATATACTTCAAATGTTTATATACACCAAACTTTTAATTCAATTGATGGCCTATTTAAGAAATACGAACTTGTTTTTTACCCTTTTTGAAGATAAGCAAGGGGAATTGGCATGTTGAAAAAATCTACGTATATTTATCATATTATTTGTCAGCTTTTATATACAATAGTCTCGTTTTGTATGATTTAATAAAAAATTAACAAAACTTCTATAAATACTACTACATTTTATTTGTTATAATGACCATTTTGTTAAGTTATATTAATTTCAGTTTTTTATTTATTGGCCCATTCCACCCCGAGAGTTAAACTTGCTACGCCACTGATAACTAAATTTTAACAATTTGCTTGCTGTAATATTTATAGTTACATACATGATTACGGTAATTTCTTGACAACTGCCACTTATTAATGTCACTCATATCTTCTGTAAATCTGTTGTTTCTAAAACACTTTCTACACTTGAAACTCCTTCCACTTTGTAATGAAGTTAAAAAACATAACTAAAGCTTGTTATTGTTCTCAAAGTATTCACTATCTCTTGTTACACAAACATCCTTTCAAGATTCGTTCTAGCATTACATTTTAAAGTCTAAAACAGTGGCGTATATACCACTGTATTGCTGGACCATTGCTATAAGACTCGGTAGTAAAATAAATGAACCGTATTTTCCGACGTGGAAGACGCTATTTTTTCCCCAAAATAAGTCTCAACAATGTACCCTGCGTCTTTCAGGCCGAAGGTTACGTTTACGTTGCTCATAGGCCTGAACCTAAGAATAGAGGAAGCATTTCGATAATAGACAGTAATTCAAGCACCTCCATATGACCCAGAATGAAATGTATAAGTTACTTAGTATTAAACAACAAATAAGTAAACAAGAACAGGTCACCGTACATATTGTGCTGTAATACCGGCACTCTCCAGGCTTAGAATAACGTTATTACTGGTAATAAAACATATATGATACTGGTAATATAAGGTATACACTTTCAAAGGTAGATATGATAAGCATTTAGCTCACAAAAAGCGAGAAGTGGACATGAGGATTTATATACTGTAAGTCACTAAACAATCCACGAAATATCTGGGCAAGATTGGTGGAAGTGGTGCGACCTTATTCTTATGTTGTTGTTTTTTTTTCTTCAAAATTTAACTAATCAAAATAGGGGTACGTCTTTGACGCTAGGAAATACAGTATATATTTTTCCGGGCCCTCTTGACTCATAACGTGACCTTCATTGACGCATATATTTATGTGGTTTAGTGATTATGGTATATACATATTGCTTAAACCAAAGCCAAAATTCTAAATTAATTGATAGGCCAAGGTCTGGCATGAATGGTTTGGGCACTCGCTTTACAATTTAAGAGTTGCAGTTTCGAATCCTCGTTAACGAACTGTTCACCTTTTCAGCTGAAGGTACTTTATAATGTAGAAGCGTACTTCAATTGTTGGCGGTGGGTTGTGTCGACTTGCTGCTTTCTTCTAGTTTATCACTGCTAAATTAAAATCGGCTAGCGCAGAAAAGTTTCATGTAGCTTTGCGCGAAATTCAAACGAAACTGATTGGTCAAAAACTATATTTTGTAAAAAAACAGTAAACTAGACCCATATTTTTTTATTTTTTTTCATGGACTGCTGATGTGATACGTACGTCACTGGTTCGAGTACTAGTCGTTACTAAGAGGCTGTATAACTCATTAGACCTATCATAACACTTGAGCTTCAATTCTTTAGTCAGCACTATTACTACTAAGCAGCAGGTTAACTCACTATACCTGTTTTCACACTTAGTTTCAACCTTAGTCACCATTATTATTACTACGCATCTGACTAACTTCCTAGGCCTAATTTGCCACTAAAGCCTCAGTTTTAAGTCAACACTATCATTAATAAGCAACGAGCTTACTCGGCCACAAAAGTTCAACTTCTGTTCCCGTATCTTTCTTCACTTATAAGCATTTTATACAAACGTTTATGAGCAGCACATGATTTGAGGGCTAAAGAACCGGAAAGCCGTTCTGGTTGTGAACTTTTTGTATAAAATCGTACCACTTGCCAAATTATTCCAACAGATATGTGCTGTGTGGGACTGTTTGCAAATTGGATATCAAATCTAACCATTCCACCTGTTAATATTTTACAACTCAAGTACTGTTTATGAGTAATGAGAAAAACTGCTGTGTAATAAAACTTTAAAATAAACATAATTTTGTAGTAACTTCGTACACTGTTGGTGGGTGATGGTAAATCAATGAATTGTATACATGATAACATACTCGTGCTTAGGGCCAGTTTTTATGTATCGGCTTTTTTCATGTGAAAGTGTGTAATACAGAACTACACTATATATTTACAAAATATACAAATATGTGTAAGAATATTTTATGTTTTACATACCAGAACAGTCTACCGGCGGTTGACAACCCTTACATCTTTAATGGGGATTTCGTGGACCGAGGAATTCAGTCTGTAGAAGTGCTTTTACTCCTGATAGCGTGTTTACTGGTTTGGCCTGATTCCGTTTACCTAAACCGAGGAAATCACGAAGATTTTAGTGTCAATATAAGGTTTGTAGATCTTTCATTTTTCGAGATAACATATTACTGTGAACACTAGCAGGAATGGAAACGATACACAAGGTTTCCTGGTCACCTTTTAAATATCTGATAAATTACTATTCCAAACAATAGTAGATTTGGAAAACATTCTACAGGTTTTTCATTCGCATTAAATCTAACAAAACGATACGTGAAATATATTGCGAACACTACAAGTACATAATGCAGTTCACTGTGTTTTCTAGTCACATTGGTCTAACAAACGGCATCTGATAACACTTAGCATATGTGGTGAACATCCATTCATACCCTGTGAAGTGGTTACATGGACATACTACATAAAGTAGTATTATATTTATATAGATGTAGACGAAATGAAATTATATACCCATTTATTGGGAAACATTGTATCAATATTAACAAATTTTTTTCTGTAATTTGTAGATTATTTAGGACCTTGGTTTCTCTTCAGTAGTAATTCTCTTGAGTTTAAAATGCGACTATCATGAAACCTTTTATTAACAGTTAGCTTAGGAAGTTAACATAATATTTCTGATTATGATAGCAGCAGGCATTTAGTAACTCTGTAACGGGTTTTGGTTTTTTTTACTGTAGATACGGCTTCATCAAGGAGATCATGTTTAAGTACACGGTGAGTAACATAAAGTTACTACGGTTTGTTTTATTACCAATTAATTATTCCAGCTTAATGAAATTGAGGACATATATTTTATTTGAGGATCAAGAGAAATAGTTTTAAATACTTGTGTGTTTCTTCCTAAGGTATTTATTCATTTGGATGTGAGATATGCCACGCTTCTTTTGAAGGCTTGTTTGTTTGAAGTTAAGCACAAAGCAGCACAATGGGCAGTGTGTGCTCTACCGACCACGGGTATCGATTTCTGTGAGTGCGCAGACATACCGCTGTACCACTTGGGGACATACTGTAGGTACTTCAAATAGTTGACCTATGAGTTAGAAAAATCAACTTTGTGTGAGTGTGCGTGCTTGTATACAGGCGTGATAGATGTTCGTGTTGGGACGATCACTGTATTCAATATACTCATATTTATTCACAAATATGGAAATGTTCATAGGTTGTAAAAGTTTCCATGTACAGTCATGGATTTAGTCGCAGTGAGGGCGTTTGTAATAAGGAATGAATACGAGTGCCGTATGGATATATTGAAACGATGAAATCACAGTAAACTTTGTGCTAATTGCTAAACTTCGGGATCAGTTCTGACGTATAGTTTACATCCCAGATGGAGGGAAAACTCAAGTCCTGTACATAGTAGTTTATCTCATATCGAGAGAAGATTCAAGTCATGCATCTTTACATATTACTTGACATCTTTGACAGATAGAAAATCGAAGTTCTATATATATAGATATTAGTTTACTTCGCAAATGGAGAGAAGATCGAAGCCCTTTACCTCTACATATTAGTTAACATCTCAGATGGAGAGAAGATTGAAGTGTTGTACTTCAATATTTAGTTAACGTTCCAAATATAGTTTTAAAAATAATTTTTGTACTAATAAAAAGTTTACATTTCAGATACAGATAAAAATAATTGTACTAATATGAAGTTTACATTCCAGAAGTAGATAAAATAATTCTTGTACTGATATAAAGTTTACATTCCAGATATGGATAAAAATAATTCTTGTACTGATATAAAGTTTACATTCCAGATATGGATAAAAATAATTCTTGTACTGATAAAAGTTTACATTCCAGATATAGATAAAAATAATTCTTGTACCAATAAAGTTTACATTCCAGATATGGATAAAAATAATTCTTGTACTGATATAAAGTTTACATTCCAGATATGGATAAAAATAATTCTTGTACTGATATAAAGTTTACATTCCAGATATGGATAAAAATAATTCTTGTACTGATAAAGTTTACATTCCAGATATAGATAAAAATAATTCTTGTACTGATATGAAGTTTACATTCCAGATATAAATAAAAATAATTGTACTAATATGAAGTTTACATTCCAGATGTAGATAAAATAATTCTTGTACTGATATAAAGTTTACATTCCAGATGTAGATAAAATAATTCTTGTACTGATATAAAGTTTACATTCCAGATATGGAAAAAAATAATTCTTGTACTAATATGAAGTTTACATTCCAGATGTAGATAAAAATAATTCTTGTACTGATAAAGTTTACATTCCAGATATAGATAAAAATAATTCTTGTACCAATATGAAGTTCACATTCCAGATATAGATAAAAATAATTCTTGTACTAATATGAAGTTTACATTCCAGATGTAGATAAAAATAATTCTTGTACTGATAAAGTTTACATTCCAGATATAGATAAAAATAATTCTTGTACTGATAAAGTTTACATTCCAGATATAGATAAAAATAATTCTTGTACCAATATGAAGTTCACATTCCAGATATAGATAAAAATAATTTGTGTACTAATATGAAGTTTACATTCCAGATGTAGATAAAAATAACTTGTGTACTAATATGAAGTTTACATTCCAGATGTAGATAAAAATAATTCTTGTACTAATATGAAGTTTACATTCCACATCGTTAGAAACTCTTTAATTCCTGTACATGGTTACATATGGATTTTGTTTTACTTATCAAAACATGCATTTCAGTAAATAAAAGATAATACAGGCTTCTTATCATTTATTAATTTCTTTGCAACTTCTGCTACAACAGACTAGTTTTGTTGAATTCACAGTTTTTAAATCTGCTGGTTGGAAGATTTTCTTTTTTTCTTTTTTCTACTGCCATTTCATTCCAGTTGTTGGGGCTGACAACCCTGTTCAGAGTTAAGCTCTCTCTTCAACCATGAGTGTAGTGGATATGGTGAATAGGTATAATCAAAGCAATTTTTGTTGTTGTTGATGTCATTCCAGCTAAGTGGCTGTAGGGCCATTAGATGGATGTACCCTCTCTTTTTCAAGACTGAAGCAATTAAAGAAAGCAAACTTTTTTAATGGATAAATGTGAGCAGTTGGTTTATGCTTTAGCCTATAGTCTTTTACTCTTCTCTAGTAATTTAAAATGAATAATCCATTAATACTGAGTGGACTAAGTGATTATGTGTGTATTTATGAATATCTTTTGTTCATATCCCACGAGGAAGAGAACTGGTACCTGTACTATGGCTTCAGTGTCCATAGATTTACTCCAAACATTCCAAATATAAGCTAAAAAGATTTTCATATTTGAAAATTTCAGAATGTTTGTTAAATAAATTTAAGATATTTTATTAATTTTGTTATTTTATTTTAAGAAAATATACATATGTTACCTCTTAGTATTTATTCCTATATGTTCTATATGTGCAGCTTTTAAATACTGTGTTCACTGTCCTGCAGTGCCCACTTGATGGCAATGAAACCTCTGTATCTTTGATTGTGACTTTGTCTAATGCACATACTTGGCATAAAAATCATTTCCAGTATGATTGGTTATCCCAAAGCTTTTTCTAGCAGTGCTAGTATGCAAAACTGTCAGATACACTTATAAAAAGTCTTTTAGCTTATATTTTTATGTATTCAGAAGTTATTTTGAGGTAAATCTAGACACCGTGGCTTTTAGTTTGTCTACTATTGGAGAGAACTAACCCATGCACTGTGTTCAACAACTTCGGTACAAGATGGGAAAGAGGCAATAATTCTTGTACTCTGACTTACAGTATGGTAAACCTAACTTTACAACATTGGACTAGAAGAAGCTAGTTGAGAAATCATAATGTCAGACTAAAAGCATATATCCCTAACATCATAATGTTGGAGTAGAAGTAACTAGTCCTAATTATAGTGATTTGAAATGTCTTTTATTCAGACAGTAGTTATGTTAAAAAACCATATGTATAATAAACGCACAACCTCTACATGAAGATTAGTCTTATTCTTGTGAAATGCAACTGTCAGTGTGATAAGGAGAGGAATAATTCCCTAAAACAAGTATAGTAACAAGTAGTAAATTGAAAGATAGATTGGGCTTCATTATTTTTGTTTTTAGCTAGTCCTAAGATAATTGTCATTAGAAATAATTAGTTCTAAAATTGTTGGATTATAACATGCAAAATTGTATTTTAGTAGATAAAGTATTTCAAAGGGTTACATTAACATAGGAGTGATTTTTTATGACTTGTTGAATGTGAGTGGAATTGTGGCTTACAGTAAAACCAGTCTATAACAGCTCTCGAAAACCTTTCAAAGCAAACTTTTGGATATATTTATCAAGTTTTTTAACTTCTTTGCTTCCATTATTTTGTACTGCCTTTTTGTTCTTTCTGGAGAAACTTGAAACAATTCACATTTTAATAAACTAACGCACCTGTTTTGTTTTTGGTCTTGATGACATATAAACTACTAGTTTATTAAAATACAATCTTCATGACAGTATTCTTGAAAGCAAGACTTTACACATTTTTGATGTAACTTCTTGTGTTTTCCACAGCGCCACGCAACTAAGATCATTCAAGTTACTGAAGATGTGTTTAGTTGGCTTCCTTTAGCGACAATAATTGACAACAAAATCTTTGTAGTTCATGGAGGAGTAGCAGATCAAACAGATTTGACAAAGATAGCAAAGATGGACAGACACCAGGTGACATATTATTTTTAATTTACAGACAGGAGTGAAATTGTTGATTGGAAAAAAAGTAAATTTCCCAGCCCTTAATTAATCATTTGATTTTTCTTCTTTTTTTTTTTTTTAAGTTATAGATTCCATAGCCAAAGAAACTAAAGCAATTTTTCTAGTAATTGTTTTTCTTTCCTTGTTTTCATGGAACAGTTATTATTTCACAGACATGCTTATCCATCATTCTATAGGAAAACAAGTTCATTAAAATAATAAAAAAATGAAATAAACTTATCATTCTAGAGAATACTTTAATAAGTTGTAATAAAAGTAATGAAATATTAGGTAAATGCTTAGCTATTATTCTAGATAATACTTGAATAAGTTGTAATAACAATAATGAAAGATTAAGTAAACATTTATCTGTTTATAGAGAAAACTTAAATATGTTGAATTTAAAAAAGGAAAGAAAAGTTGCAACTAAAGTAACCGATTCAGATAATAACAAGTTGTATATACTTAGATTAAATATCATAAATTGGTAAATTAACAGAATTCTGTAGAGCAAGAGTTTTTGCTTTGTCTATCAAATATATATGTATTTATTGTATGAAAATTCTAGTTAAATGAAAATAATGAATATTCATTAAATATGAGAACAAAAACAACCTTTTATTCATGAAATATGTTCAAAACCATTCTCACAACCTATCATAAATGTGTTGGATAGTTTCACAAATTAGAGAGATATTTAGAAAAAGAACACAATTACAATGAAGTGAAGTGCTTCATGCAATATCTGATAAATGTAAACTGTTTATAGAAAAGTACAGCAAAGCAATTCCAATAATATAAGTAAGCGAACTAAGTATAAAAAAACACGGTTTGTTTGTAGTTAAGCACAAAGCTACACAATGAGCTATTTATGCTGTGATCACTACATCAAAACTTGGTTTTTAGCTTTATAAGCCAATCCTTCAAACGTATCAAAGTGACACTGGGAAGGAGAAAAATGCAGAATTTATAGTTTGATTAGAAATTGATCAGTAACTTCTTCAATTTTGATACACAATCTTGGGCACATTCACTCTTGTGTTAACTGTGCAATAATCTGCTTTATTAATCCAAGTAAGAAAATGTGGACAGTTATAACTATATGAACCAACTAAATCACAACATTATAACTGTATAAACCAGGTAAATCACATATTCTTGGTCTTTGTTGTTTCATATAATAAGTACTTATAATTGTATATGACAAATTAAATAAATAATTTATAGAAGTATTCTTCAACATAAAATAACAATAGTAATCAGCTACTGGGAATGTTTTACTTGAACTGTATAAGTCTGTTCACTTACTCTTGTCACTGAAAATATTTGTCAAATTTTCAAAATAACATTCATTATATGGTTTAAATATAAATATGAACTTTACTCTATGCATTGTAGCTTTTCTTCAAATTGTGAGTGTTTCATATTTTTAAATAATTAATGATAAAGAATTATTTACAATGATAAAACCACACTTCATTAATATTGTGTTATTATGAGATTGAATAATATTTAAATTATGAGTTGTTTTGCAATATAAGTAATTCAGACTCTACTTTGGGCTTTAGCTGATAACAATTCTTCAGCCTCCTCTGGTGGAAGGGAAGATGACCTGTAGCAAAGATGACTGGAACCAGGTATTCACCAATTAGTTTAAAATTTGTGTTTGTTCTAATAGCTCAATACCAGCAGAATATGTAATAATGTTTACTACATAGTTTATCATCAATTTTTGTAAATTGATTCAAATAATAATAATGCTGTAAACGAGTGTGTCAGTGAGTTAATATTGTGAGTTTTTGATACCTGGTTTGTACATAATAACTGTTACTTATGTTAGAACTGTTTATGATACTGGGTTTGTCCTTAGGAACTGGTCAGCGTGTTAACACTGTGAATTTTGATATTGTGTTTCACCATCAGAACTGTCTAGTTTGTTATTAGCATTATTATTTTTAACATAATAATTTTTTCGGAGAGGTGACTGATATTTTGTGGAGTGACCCAAGGCCTCAACCAGGATGTTATACTAATTCCGTTAGGGGTGGTGGAAGCTTCTTTGGGCCGGATGTGACTGAAGCATTTCTTCAGCGCCACCATTTGGAAAGAATCATTCGTTCCCATGAATGTAAACCTAATGGTTTTGAGTTTACACATGATGATAGGGTTAGTAACTACCTTTTGAAACATTATTTATAACAAACAAAATATGCAAATTTTACTTACCTAGAACTAGAAGTATTGAATTACAAGTTTATAGAAGTTGGATTCGACTTATCTAGAAATATTGAATTGCAAGTTTATAGAGGTTGGATTTGACTTATTTAGATGTATTGAATTACAAGTTTCTAGAAGTATTGAATTACAAGTTTATAGAGGTTGGATTTGACTTATCTAGATGTATTGAATTACAAGTTTATAGAAGTTGGATTCTACTTATCTAGAAGTATTGAATTACAAGTTTATAGAAGTTGGATTCTACTTATCTAGAAGTATTGAATTGCAAGTTTATAGAAGTTGGATTCTACTTATCTAGAAGTATTGAATTGCAAGTTTATAGAGGTTGGATTCGACTTATTTAGAAGTATTGAATTACAAGTTTATAGAGGTTGGATTCGACTTATTTAGAAGTATTGAATTACAAGTTTATAGAGGTTGGATTCGACTTATTCTGAAGTATTGAATTACAAGTTTATAGAGGTTGGATTCGACTTATCTAGAAGTATTGAATTAAAACGTATATAGTGCTTGAATTATTCTGGCCTAGAAGTATTGAACCAGGATAATACCAGTCGTTTATAGTGCCCTGTGTGATATACAAGTTCTG
The DNA here is from genome assembly GCF_004210375.1 of Tachypleus tridentatus. Taxonomy (NCBI): domain Eukaryota; kingdom Metazoa; phylum Arthropoda; class Merostomata; order Xiphosura; family Limulidae; genus Tachypleus; species Tachypleus tridentatus. The sequence goes on from NC_134826.1 coordinate 74,980,902, forward strand.
CACACCTTCTCATGAAATGTTGAAGTCCCCATGGGTTTGACACTATTATTAATCTACTGGTTTTTATTGCTTGGTTTTTAATTTATGTAGAATTCCACACCACACTTGGTACAACCATTTTTTGAAGTACAAATTTATACTGCTTGGTTTTAACACATCTAGAAATCCACACTATTCTTGGTACAGCCATTTATTGAATTACAAGTTGTATATCATTTGGTTTTAACATATCTGTAATTCCACACAATCCTTGCTATGGCTATTTATTGAACTCTAATCTTGTATTATTTAGCTTCAATTTATGTATAAATGAGTTATTCTAAGCCTTTAGTTCAATTTTTCTGTTTATTTTAATGAATGAGGAGGAAGTGTTCTTCAAATGGTATAAAGTGTAAATAATAATGTAATTATTAAATGTTTCTTGTTCAATATGTCATGTAAACTAAACCGTATTAGTATTGTACAAATATTTTGATAATTATAAAAAATATTTTAAAGTATTAAATAAATACTTTTTCTTGTCAGGTTCTTACAGTATTTTCAGCTTCTAATTACTATGCTATGGGGACAAATAGGGCAGCATACGTCAAACTTCTTGGACCAAAGCTGGTGAATCAAATCGTCATGTACGTTAGTTCTAGGAGTACCGCGAATGGGGCAGTCTTGCAAAGGTAAGAGTTTTACTTCAAATAGAGAAGAGCCAAACCTATGCAAAATTCAATGTGCATAGCATCTTAGAATGCATAGAAACAGTCATAGGATCATATATAGCATAACAACAAGAACAGTTATAAGCACATTTGTGGTGTTAAGTATGTTTTTTACCAACCCAGGTTTATAGCGTTAGATACGTCTTTTATCAACCCAGGTTCGTAGCGTTAGATGCGTCTTTTATCAACCCAGGTTCGTAGCGTTAGATGCGTCTTTTATCAACCCAGGTTTGTAGCGTTAGATGCGTCTTTTATCAACCCAGGTTCGTAGCATTAGATGCGTCTTTTATCAACCCTGGTTCGTAGCGTTAGATGCGTCTTTTATCAACCCTGGTTCATAGCATTTAATATTTTTTTATTAACTGAAGTTCGTGATATTATGCATACTTTTTAGCAAACCAGGTTTGCAGTGTTATGTTTGCCCCTTCATCCCTTACATGGGTTATGATATTTTCTATCAAGGCAGGGTAATAATGATAGGAATACATTTTGAAAATTGTGACTACCCCAGTATATATAGTTTTAGTATAAATACTGGTAGGGAAAGTGGATTTACAGCTGTATGCAAGAAGTTCTGGAAATTTCCAGATTATGAAGGTTACTTGATCCAAACTACCAATGAATTAAGACAAACTGAATGATACAAAAGAAAAATAAATGTTCATTTACTAGGAATTGTAAAACAATACCTGTCCTGTGAAATGACATAACATTATGAATGACTTGGTATTTAGTTAGGTTACACAACAACAAACATACCAGGGGTAACTAAATGTTAATAAGTTGTAATAATCAGATAGACAAACCACAGGTGATTTCAAAAACATAGATTTATTTTATTGTTATACAACCAAAATTACCTGTCCATAGTGATAAGAATGTTTAAGTTAATCTGTTAATTTAAATAATTTCATGGACTTTAAACAGGTTAAATGTGTTATACGTTTGGTTTTTCTCAGAATCATAGCTCTGAACTGCTTATATCTCCCACTGTGAAAAATAATAGAGTATTTCAGCCATGCTAAGAGCCATTCAACAATAATGTATGGTAAATTTACATTTCTATTCTTTAAGTTAAGTCGAAATGTGAATGATGGTGTGATTAATTTCTAACAAACCACCTGGAATAATCTACTGTTTGAAATACAAGCAAACAAATAACCAAATAAAAACTCTGGGTGAACAATTAAAATAACAAAACTTTATGAAACAATTAAAGTCACAAAAAAAACAAACAGCCAAACAAAAACTCTATGAAACAATTAAAGTAATACAAAACAAACAACTGAACAAAAATCTGTGAAACAATTAAAGTAACAAAAATAGAGTCCCAGAATATAACATACAAGTTATCCTCTTCTAAAAAGGTACTTGAAGATTATTTTAATATCTAAAGGCAATCTTTAATTTATGCCTGAATTCAGGATATATCACAGTTTACTGGAAGCATACAAGTGTCTTAATGTTCCATAAATCAAGCCAATAAAGTGGACAGTTACTGTTCAATCAGCCTGACCAGCTGTGTAGGCAAATTTTTTGAATGAATAATTACTAACAGACTCTCCATATTCCTGGAGATAACATCCAAATTACCTGAAGTAGAAAATGGATTCAGAAAATTCAGGCAAACGACCAATCATTTAGTTAGATTAACTGGATTCATGGTAGGTAGTTTTAAAACAAAATAATGCACTGTTATATGTTTTTTTGTATAATGGTCTCTGTTTCCAAATGACTGAAATGGGACTGACTGTATCATGGAATTATTTGCTGGCTCTGAAACGTTTTTGAAGACATAAAATGTAGAATAAATGTTGAGGGACCCTTCTCAGAGTTATTTACTCCAGAGGCAGGGAGGGGTAGTTAGTTCTATCCTCTTCATCACATATGTTAACAAGACCCAAATTGTGCAATACTTCTCACAGTTCTCCGATGACATGGCAGTAAGGAAAAGTGACTCCACACCATCTATAGCAGCTACAAATATATAGCCCCACATAAACAGAATAAGTGAATAATACCAGAAATAGAGAATTAAAATTAGCATACTGAAAACCAACTAGAAGTTTTTGAAAAATTAACCAAACATAAAAAAAACACACCATCAAAGCCATATGTGAATGGAACACTTCTTCATAGTGCTATATCTGCAGAGTTCTTAGTACTAACATGTGATTTGAAACTGACTTGGATAGCCCTCCAGTGGCACGTCTGCAGACTCACACCCCTTAAAAAACTTGTTTTGATACCCGTGGTGGACAAAGCACAGATATCCCATTGTGTAGCTTTGTTCTTAATTCTAAACAAACAGACAGACATGGATAAATCATTTAAATATCAGAATCCAAATTTGACAATGAACAAACTATGCAAGAAGTCTAATAAGTTGAAAAGAATGGAATCTCAGTTGATAACATACTAAAAACATACAAAACACACACACACAACCTGTATCCAACTTGAATAAATGTGGCACCGAAACTAGCACAAAGTAAACTACAAACCATTTTTAGTAACAATTTGTTAAAGTTTTCAGATCAAGTTCATGCACAGGTACTCAAACATAGAAAGAGTAACTAATACAGTTCTATAAAGTACGCTAAATTACTTTGCAAAAATTAAAGAAAAAATAACTTATTATGTGAATTTGATAGATACTGCATACATAATTATGATAGTTCCAAGTGCCTCTCCCCAGTGAATATATATGTAATAAATAGAAACAGGCCATCTAATTACAAGACAATTAAATCCAACATTATTCTTGATAACATTGTAGGATATTTAGGTAGATCTTAAAATATATGTGAAATGCTAAAGTACTACTGGAACTGTTTGTGAAGTATAGAACTTTATACAACAAAACAAAGCGATTGTGTATTTCACACATTTAAAGTTACCATTGTTACTGACATGGACATAAGTTTGAAAGGGATCAGAGCAAGGGCATGTAATTAGCTCTGATCCTCAGGTAGTAAATATAACATTATTTAGAAACCCACATGAGGAAGGGGTCAAATGTACCTGACCATTTCTGGTCTCCAGTGTCCAAAATACTGACACTGAGAGAAAGAGAACTGATTTTTTTCTTGTAGTGAGATACGATATATTACATACGGGTCACTGTTTTCCCAGTATTGTACTTTCTGCACCTTGTAGACAGACGTTTTGGTACATCTTGGGCAGTTACATGCTTTCCGTGTATCACACTTTAAACATTTGTTTTTGGTATATAATTAGCTTTATTCATTAACATATTTAAAAAAAACTTCAAAAGCAAAGTCAACCAGCAGTCATATTAGCCCTAACAAAAGTTACGAACCATAGTAGGAAAGTTTGTTAGATATGGATTTTGCCTGTTACTGATGACCAAAAAATAAATATTCCTACGATATTTTTTTAAATTTGTAAAACACCCAAAACTGGTACATATATTTACAGGAATATACTTTTGTTATTACATCCTTATTTTCATATGTGTGTATATATTTATTTTTATTTAAATAAATTTATGCAATTTTTCTTAGTTTAAGGTGATTTTTCTATTTCACACCCAATACATTATTATTGTGAGATGTGATGAATACTAAAATACGATTTTCTTTAAATACGATGCAGGCTATCATGTCACATACAATACTGCTTATGATAAAGTGTACAGATTCTTTTTACAATGTAAACCTACAAGTTCCCACTAAACAAATCTTACATATCAATGAAATCATGTAGGATTAATCATATGGCCACATTATCCAATGAAACAGAACCAATAACATTGTATGCAGAATAGTTTATAAAGCACAATCTAAAGTAATGCAAGTAATGGTGAAGGAATACAATTAACACATGAAATGTGGGCCTAAAGGAAGAAAACAAGTATCAGGGCTATGTTATGTTCAAGTAAAAAGAAATAAGATTTAGTCATTTGTGTGAAGTGACTACAGTTGAAAGAGCCCGTGTTGAATGTTCTACTTATGTGTCATTCTCACTGACAGGTGAACTAATATTGCAGCAAGTTATTCATCACTTATTCTAAAACCATGTTGAAAACATCCATATGGAATGTTCTGAATCTCCTTCAAGTCTGAGTTCAAAAAACTCATTCTTTCTGTAAGAGGGGGGCCAGTGTATGGAATTTACCAACTGCATGAGAATTCATACAAAACATGAGGTGATGGGTGGAAACAACCCAAAACGTTCCAATAAACTACAGGACTCAGTGAAAAAGAGGTTGATGTGAAAGATACTGAAGGTTTACTACTTTTCACTGAAAATTACGAAAAATTCCATTATTTTAAGTTCTTGTCCTTTGCTTCATATAACTTTATCTTATCCTTTGATAATGTTCTTGGGGCACCAAGGTTGTCTATTCTTAAGATTCAAGGTACAACTATATGAACATATTTTGTGGTACTATTGTTTATATGTTAGATATAGTAAATTATTTTTTCTGTTTATGACACTGGTCAGAGCTGAATATTTTGGCTTTAATTCTATATGAGTGATAGATTAAAAGTAGTACTGTATTTTCTTTCAGGCAAGGATACGTGGAGATGTCAGCATTAAAGAAACTAAAACAACTCATCTACACCTCTCGCATGTTACTGATGGAGAAGTTTCAGATGATAGATAAAGATAATTCAGGTAGGAATTGTTTTGTTTTGTCTTTTAGCCACACTTAATCAAAAACAAACTTCCAATGATTTTTAACAAAAATCATGTAGCATACTTCTAATAATCTAGTTTATAACTACACCTAATGATACCTATTTATTTATAGTAGTTTATACCTTAAAGATATCAAGTAACATACTTCTGATAACCTAGTCTCTACTTATAACACCTACTAGTGCTTCTTTATAGTAGTTTATATCTTAGACTTAAAAGATATCAGTTAATATAATAATATAGTTTCTACCTACAACACCCAGTGGTACTTGTTTGTAGTAGTTATATCTTAGACTTGAAGGTGTCAGGTAAAATATACGTAACAATCTAGTTTCTACCTACATCATCTAATGGTACTTGTTTATAGTAGTTTACGTCTTGGACATAAAGGTATCAGGTAACATATATCTAATAATCTGATTTCTGCCTATAATACTTAACAGTGCTTGTTCTAACAGTACTCAGGTTAGTTTTAAGTGCTGCATCACAGCACCATGCCATGCTGAGGATATTTTTGTCATAATGGGGTTACTTCAGAAATGGGATTTCTTGAATCATGAGCTGTAATTTGATGCCAGAGCTTACCAAGTGCAAACTATGTAATGATAGTAATAATAATGAAACTGCAATCCTCTTCAACTTTTTAGGAATTGTGTTCAGAAATTATGACATGCAGTTTCTAATGTTCATAAAAAAATTCTTAGTTCGTTACATGTTTTTAATTATAAATCGTAATTTGGTCTACATGAGTAGTGGATCCATGTGTAAATATATGAAACATCTGAGTATTGTGTTTTTATTATAGAAGCATTTATTATACTTGCTGACTGTGATGATAATAAAACTATTTTATAAATAACTAATAACATAAATTGCACAGACTATACATAATATGCATACTAATAAAATTACATACTTCCAGGTAAGATTTTCATTAGTCAATGGTGTGATATTATGAAAACGGTGGTAGGTTTACATCTCCCTTGGAGACTGCTGTGTCCTAAGATTGCCAAGTTTGATGCAGTAACAGGAACTGTGGCTTACGAGTCCACTTTTGAAGAATACACAATTCAGAATAACTTGGCTCAACAGGTTTGAAATGCCTTCTTTTATATTGGTACAGTTACGCCTCCTACCTTTAACATTATCCTTATAACAGTCTAGTAATTAATATACCCAAAAGAAACCAGAAACAGTTATGTCTCCCAAAATGTTTTTTACAATATCTTTTTAACAGTCTAATTATTTAATATGATCCAAAGTGTTTTTAACTTTGTGTTAAACCTTACTTTCAACATTCTACATTTTCTTAGAATGAAGCATCACTACTGGAAACGTTATACCGAAGCAAGGATACTCTGGAAACCATATTTAGATTTATTGATAAAGATGGGTCAGGTCAGTTGGCCAATCTTCTTTAATTTTATTCTTTTTATACTCCTCATGGAATCTTTATCAAACTAATAGTTTATTTTGTGTATAAGCTAGTGATAATGATTACACAGATTCTTTGTACAGAATCATGTTTGTATAAGCTAGTGATAATGATTACACAGATTCTTTGTAGAGAATCATGTTTGTATAAGCTAGTGATAATGATTACACAGATTCTTTGAATCATTTGTTAGGTATTCTCCTCCCAGCTTTTCTGGTAACATCAACCTGTTTGTTACTAATACTCACACTGTGCTTTTTCTTGTATACCCAACTCCAGTATAACTGATTATATTAGTCTTTGTATTTTAACCCTTTTGGTGCAGTTGGTGACCTCAGTCGACTTGAAGGCTCAGCTCGGCAAGCGATCTTCGTCAACAAGACGTAAACAATTTAAACAACATATCCTCATGGCTAATTATCATAATCACACAGGCCTTAGACCCACTTGAGGCTACAACCACGTGTATTCATTGTTTACTTGGGATTCCCAGCAGGTATTTAAACCAGAGGTCACATGATTTCTTTGTTTTCTAGCCTGTGCAGATTATACTGTTCATTGTTTTAGAAGACTCCTTCCTTGCATATTCTGTTGATACTTGCAATGTTGTTATAATGCCAAAAGGAAAAGCTTATACCACTAAAGAAGTAATTGATATTATTTGTAACAATGAAGAGAGTGACAAAGAGTTTGAGCCAGATGATAATTAAAGCTTACTTGTAATGGACACGAGTGATAATGACGACATTTGTGGCCTGGAATCTGCCCCTGCTTTAGGTAAGCACATGGTGTAGTTAGGGTCATATAACTTATTGCATAAACTGACTGACCAAGGCTAGTTCTTGTTAACAGTTATATAATATAGTGTGCAGACTGCAAGAGCAATGGTGAAAACCCAGTATCTTCAAGACTATTCAGAGAGCAGATTATTCAAAATTTGCTGGAGGGATATGTCAGCAAAGCCAAACGAAAAGGAAGATCAAGTACTGAGAAAGGTCAGCACTTGGTGGAAAAACACAGTATTGGACAATATGAGGACTAAAAATGCAAACCTGATTGTACTATTTGCAACAAAAGATACACAGCTGGATGGAAAAGAAAGCAGACGAATTATTTCTGCAAACAGTGCAATCTCCCCATGTGCTTTTTACCATGCCATGAGATATATCATAACCACAAAAATTATTGATGGGCTACTACACAAATTGTATACAATTTATAATAAATTATTGTGCTTTACATGGCACTTCTTCGTTGTGTATCAGGGTGTCTTGTTGAGTTATTGGTGAGACATCATGCTTTTAGTACTGATACCATAATTAGTTGAAGTATCAAAAATATATATTCAGTGCCATGCCAAACATTCAAAATTTTTTATTCAGTGCTGAAAGGGTTAACCTGAGTTCTTGTGGATTTTGTTGTTTATTATTATTTTCCATAGTTAAGTTGCTTAACCAGCTTCTTTGCACTATTCTAGTTAAATAATTTTGTTACCTACTTGGATTCCTTGTGGTTTTTGTTACAATTATTGAAGCTAATATTTCATGGCTTAAGTTTTTAACTGTTTTGTTCTATTTTAGCATATTTGTTATCTACAGCAACTGCAGATTGAATCCCAAGATATGCATAGTCTAATATCTTAATATTACTTACACAGAAACTTAGTCCCATTTCTGAATGTCTGTAGGTCTCATTTCCATGGAAGAATTTACAGATGCATGCCATCTACTAAGTCAACACTTAGGGACCACAATGCCACAAGAAGAGATTGAAGACTTGGCCAAGAGTATAGACATCAACAAAGATGGATTTATTGATTTCAACGAATTTTTGGAAGCCTTTCGTCTTGTAGACAAGGAACCCTCCCCTGTATCACAGACAAGAAAGTAAAAATTGTTCTTACGTGCTCTTGTGGTCCTACATCTACTGGTGCCTTTACAGACAATAATATTTCAATACTTTTCAATGTACCTGAAGAAGTTTACAGTTCCTTACCAAGTGCTATAAGAACTATTTCTACTTCTACATCAAACCTTAATGTACAAAATTAAAACATTCCTGTCTACAGAAAATAAAATTACAGATGCATGTGCTCATGAAACCGATTTCACAAACATTTATCAATTAGAAACTATTTCAATATGACCCCTGACTTAAAATGTCATTTTAAACATATCTACTTGTTTATTAAAATAAATTCAAGTGTGACAAGTTTTAAACATTTGTTTTTCTGTAACTAAACAAAAATAACTTTCTGTGAACAAGTAACTTAAAATATTTTTGTGTAAAAGCTCAATAATTCTATATTTTAATAAACAGTTGATCTTCTATTGAACAGCCCCAAAAGTCCAATATTTTGCAGTTCATTAAGCAAGTAGTATCAGAATGAAATGTCTTTTCTACTAAACAGTATTAATCAGAGGTTTAATAGACAATTCAAAATAATGAAAGAATTCCTTAAAAAAATAAGATTTTGTAAGTTTTTATATTCCTTAACAATATTAAACAAAACTATATCACTAGAAATTCTAGATCCAGATTTATAACAATGACAGACAAGACTATATCTGTAGTGTTTTTTGTTCTTTAACCTGAATTATAACAAGTACAATACTTATTGATACACTTCCAAACCAAATACAAACTGTGTCCACCATGTGTTGTGAATATTAATTACTTGTCACTCTAAAAAAAGTCAACAGAAACAAACTGCAGTTTTTTCAGATAGAGATTCTTGATTATGTTAACTGGGGCACAGAGGTGGGTTTACCACTGATGTTTTTGTTTGCAGAATTTTATGTTACAAAATGCAACATTCTGCTTAGTACAGCTAGAGTTTGACTTATATCATTTCCGTTTTTGGATGACCAAGTTGACCGACATTACCTTGTTTTTAAACGACAATAATTACAAGGGATATTTCCATTATTAAAAATTTGAAATACACAATCTAAACAAGTTAACATAATCTGAGTGTAAGAATATTTTCTGTGGTATCACACTATCTATAAAAACCAAATAATGTAAAGATATAGGTTTCATATATTCTGTTCCATCACAACTCTGATTATCATTATTATGATTTGATTTCTGTATTCTTCCACATAAACTTAATTTGTCTTGCAACCTTTAGTGATTAATCCTGACACCACTTGACATGATTACTTCCATAAGTGTATTATTTACCATACGTATTAACTGTGCTGGCATTCTTAACCATATTACAAATAACTTTAAGTAGTGGAAACTGTAAAATGTTCCCTAAATTTAGCAGTAAATACCTGAATCTGATAAAATATGACTACATGGTTCAGGAATTCATAATATTTTTGTGTTAAATCTACAAGTAACTTTACATAATTTTGAAATATGACACACATTCTATACACCTGTGTTATATAATGATGTTTTAATGTCCCCCGTGGTATTATAACCCAAGTTTAAAATATTTTTGAAACCTATTATAAAGTACAAAATCAACATCAGAGAATTTTGATAACTTTTTTAATTGTTCTACACATTATTCAGCTTTCACTTTAAAACACAAAACGATTCACTACATCACCCATGCCACCTAATCCGAACCCCCCACCACAACCCCCTGTAGGAGGGGGAGCATCATCGTCTTTCCAGTTAGAAGTCCGATCATTTAGAATCTTCTGTTGCTGCTTTTTTGATTCTGACTCCACTTCCTAAACAGAATGAGAAGTGATTTAATATAGCATTCATTATACAAAAACAAAAGTTCATTACAACATTTCCTTGAACTCAACTACTTGCACAATTGAAGCTTTCGAACCATAAACAAAGTTTCTCAAAACTTCTGAGTACAAGATGTTGCACCTTCTCAAACATTTTACTCAAAATAAGGTTGTATTACAAGTGATCTAGGAGTATACAGGTCAAATATTACTATATAGTCACCTCTAAGCTTTTCATGCTCTTTCTAATGACACTGTCTTTGACAGTTACAGAAAATGTAAAAACAAAGTTATAACCAAAAAAATACAATTTTCAAAATAGAATGTCACGTAAATCTCTATTAGATGGAAACTTTCATAAGAGAACAACTGCATAAGAAGTCTTCACATTAATCATACTTCTTTAACAAACAGTCAACACATAAGCCTTCATAACAAATTCCCTCAAAACAGCTAGTCTTTCAGCCTAAAGCAATGTGAAACCTTAAACAGAATCCAAAATATCCAGCCATACATTCAATATTTATAAAATAACCAGACTTGCAGGTTGAAAAATTGTGTAGAATATTCAATATCTACAAAACATCCAGTCTTGCAGCTTGAAGAACTGTGGTAAATATTAATATCTAACATTAAAAAGTAGTTAAAATATGAGCTTTACAGGCTGTAGCATGAAAAACCAGTTCAACCATAAACAGTACAGGATTTAGGATGAAAAACTAATTTAAAAATGACCATTGTTTAAACTTAACCATACAGTAGTGGAATAACAACTTGTATTAGCTTAACCAGCATTCATTGACACCATAATGTTACAAATCATTCAAGAAAGAAAATCATTAAAGTTAACCAAAAATCTTAATTATGAATGATTTGGTTCCATTCTAACTAACCATACAGCTGCAATCCATAGGTAATATGTTATCACCTGCACACTTGTTCATAACAAATTGTAACCATATGACAAAGCAATGCTGACACAAGTAGATTTATGGCTGGAAAAAAATGTCACAATCCTTTTTAGAAGAATATTATATGTAGAGCACAATTATTAAATGATTTATGGTCAAGTAGCACAATATTTACAAAAAAAACTTTAATGTGCTCTGGAAATAGAAACTAGCATACAGGAGCAAATGCTACTTTTACAAAAAGAAAACCCTCAGACTTATAAAGCTAATGTAACTAAACCAGGCATCTCTCTTTCTAACAGGATACTGAACAAATGTTTGTAGCTCAACAGCTTCCAGTCACACCTGAAATTTAATGACTGTTTTCCTGAGAAGGCAAACACAATTGTAATAATCTTATTTAACAAAATTGCTGTTAAGTCTTAATTGGAGTACAAATGGACAGTCATTCCACTGGTAACTTTAACATAAACCCTAAAACAGCAGAAATGTAGTGGGTAGCATCATCACTTGATGATGGTCACCTTTTAAGTGTTAAACCTTGTTGGAACCATAATTGTTTTGGAATAAAATTAATAATTTCATTTAATTACCAATGAGACATGGATCTTCCAGTATGTTCAATGAGGTTTAAGGCAAGTAAGCTTGTTGTAACAAACTTATTTCTGTATTTGCAGGTAATTAGTTTTTTGATATTCTAGATTATTTGCACTTTTCAAGAATGATGTTCCAGGTCCTGTAATATTACATTCATCATTACTCATTCTGATTCCAGTAATTACACATCTTTGTTTCACACTCTTACTTCCATTCTAATAAGCTTCTTTAAAGTTGATGACCCAATCTTAGACAACACATTTTCCACACACTATTTACTGTCTTAATTGCACATTTTTGGATTCTGTGTTTGTTTCACTTGTAGAACTCACTCACTTGAAAGGGTTAACATTATAAATTGTATACAATTCTTTCAATACAGAAAATTCAAAACAAGGCCTAATTAATGCTTACATAATCTTTACACAACCCTAAAAATAACATAAAAAACCTACTCGCAGAACATTTAATATTTACAATAAAAGAAATGACATGTCGCATGGAACAGTTAATATTTACAATAAAAGAAATGACGTCGCATGGAACAGTTAATATTTACAATAAAACAAATGACATGTTTGATAAAGCTAAAAGAACTAAACTTATATACTAAACAATATCCTAATACTCCCACACGTGAGATAAATGATCATGACACATTATTGTAAAACAGTTTCATATTTTATATTTATTTTGGAAAATATCTACTTTAAACTATTTCAACTTTTTAAAGGTTTAACATATGCATTTCTACTTTATTTAAAATTAGGGAGAGAATTAAGTAAATAACTTACAAGTAGGAAGTTAGCATTATCTTTAGCCACCATTTCCCTGAGTTCTTCCTTCAAATGTAGTTGTACTGTTTCAGTTATAGGTTGTTTTCTATAGAATAACACATAAGCTGTGTCTCTAGAAAATCTTTTGCTGAGGCTACTAAGAGATTTATAGGATGAAAAGGACACATGGCTGTCATTGAACAGATACCACCTGTCTGTCTCTGACTCGATTTCAGAAGAATGAGCATATGTGTAATAGTGACCTGACTCTGCAGACACTCCAGAGTGGACAACTACAGCATACAAACTGTAAAGCACTTCAGTATTCTTATCACTGGGTAACTTCAACACCTGTGGACAAGTTACATTTGTAAAAAACTTTCTTCTAGACTGGGTTGAGGTACTGTAAGCAAACCTTAGAAGAGAAAGAATTAGATGTTCTGGGGGATCTGTTACTAAAACCGTTCTCTCAGCATCTGAAAGTTGCCCACAGTTATCACAGTGGTACTGATTATCCCCTTGGAGCATCTCAGTTTGAAAGTAATTCCATACTAAGTGCTCAAGGGACAGAGTCTGCTCTCCTTCTCGTTCATCCAATAAGACATCTGGTGACTTAGCAACAGAACGTGTGCGATAAACTGGTTGTTCTTGAACAGCCTTACAATGTTCTTCAGGAAAAGCTATATGCAGATCTGTGAAGACATCTTCATGAACAGAAGACTGTGTACACATCATACATGTATAACATGTTGTAATAAGGCCACCAAAAATTTTGTTAACAAGGGACTGCCTATATTTAGAAATGTTTGTTTTGCTATCAGAATCTCCAACTTCACAAGAAACTTGACTGTTTGTTACTGTGGAATCTGAGATAATACTCTTTTTCTGTTCTTCTATTTGGTCCAAGAGAAATCGCAGGAACTCGGAACAATCCTGCTGATTTCCTGGTTCAAACCAAGGAGGTTTAGAGACGTAAAGAAAATCTGATGGAGAAACAGCCGGTCTCTGAAAAAAAAAGAAAAAGGTGAAAAAACTAACAATAATAATTTAAATTCCTCTAAAACAAACTGGTTATCTTTAATATACCCCCAAAGTTCAAACCTTTACATTTTTCATATTATCACAACCTACTTATGTTATAAAATAAGTCTCATGATTTTCTAACCAGAGTATTCATTGCTTATTCCAAACCTACTGTGACCTACCATGATGTCTTGCTTCTTACTGTGGTGTCCTAATTCCAAGTGTATGTATTACTTCTTAATGTGATGTCATACTTCTTGACATTTTACTTTTTACTGTGATGTCATTTTATGCAATATTTTACTTCTTACCGTAATGTTGGTCTTACTTCTTACAGCATATTAAAATTAAGAATCTCAAACAATTAAATGGTCATACAAATAATGTAATAAAAGTTTTAAATCTAGTTGGTCTAAGAAAAACTGCAAAACATTTCATTACTCTTTACATCATGAGAATAAATTACAAAAGGTTTGAATCATTGTTTTTGTAAAACTTTATATCTTAATACTATCAAATCATGCTTCACATTAATAAACATATATAGGGCATGCTGAAGAGATTCTACAGGTTAAAACTAAGTATAGTTTTTGTTCTTAAAGCTCACCTGAGTAAGTTTTAAGTATGCAAAGACTTCCTGCAGTTTCTGAAGTACAGTTTCTTGAGGGAACGGGACGGCCTGGAGAACCTGAACACAAAATCTGAAATCATAAGACAGACTTTTGAGATCATCTGTATTGATTATAGCGATTGCCAAAATACAAATTCAAGTCTCTTCACAACTGCTGTGTTAACTCTTTTTTTGGTAATCAGCTATTACTTGTGACTAACCATGGAAGGGTCTTAGTCACATAGTTAAATGAATCACTGAACATAAGACTTGTTTATCTATTGGTAACACAAACAACCACAGTATATTCTTAAGTTATTCTTTTGAATATTCCAGTGAACTGTTGTTTACTTACCTTAACAACTGATGTTTATAGGGTTATTTTAGTATGTATGACAACTTATACTGTTCTTTACTTTCATTAATGACTTGTGTTTTTATGGTTATTCTCCTGTATATCATAACTTTAAATGTTTTTTACTTCTATTAATGATCCTTATGTTTTTAAAGTTATTTTAGTGTATATCACAGCTTAAAATGTTGCTTACTTCTATTAATGACTTGTATTTTTATGGTTATTTTAATGTGTATCACAACCTAAAATGTTGCTTACTTCTATTAATGGCTATTATGTTTTTAGGGCTATTTTAGTGTGTATCACAACTTAAAATGTTGCTTACTTCTATTAATGACTGTTATGCTTTTAGGGCTATTTTACTGTGTATCACAACTTAAAATGTTGCTTACTTCTATTAATGACTGTTATGCTTTTAGGGCTATTTTAGTGTGTATCACAACTTAAAATGTTGCTTACTTCTATTAATGACTGTTATGCTTTTAGGGCTATTTTAGTGTGTATCACAACTTCAAATGTTGATACTGCTAGTTCTACCACAAAATCTGTAACTCATCTATGATGCTAGGAAGCTACTAATTCTACAATAAAATTTCTAATACACCCATGATGCTAAAAAACTATTTGGAAATGTTTAATTCAACCATAAAATCTGTAGTAAACCTGCAATGTTTATAAAGTACTGGGAAATGTTTAATACAACCATAAAATCTGTAGTAAACCTGCAATGTTTATAAAGTACTGGGAAATGTTTAATTCTACCCTAAAATCTGTAGTAAACCTGCAATGTTTATAAAGTACTGGGAAATGTTTAATTCTACCCTAAAATCCGTAGTAAACCTGCAATGTTTATAAAGTACTGGGAAATGTTTAATTCTACCCTAAAATCCGTAGTAAACCTGCAATGTTTATAAAGTACTGGGAAATGTTTAATTCTACCCTAAAATCTGTAGTAAACCTGCAATGTTTATAAAGTACTGGGAAATGTTTAATTCTACCCTAAAATCTGTAGTAAACCTGCAATGTTTAGAAAGTACTGGGAAATGTTTAATTCTACCATAAATGATGAAATATTTTGGGTATTAGGACTTTCAGTGATACAGATAGTTACAAAATGTTACACACTGGCATTGTTCTAAGTATTCATATTTAGGTAGAAAAAACCTGTAATGATCTTACACTGGGTGATATACCTTGTAAAACTCTGTCATTCATTGTCATTTGATTTGGTTAAAAGAACTATCAAACAAATGAGTTATGCAAGTATACTCTAGAATTTTTCAAAATTTTAATTAACAGATGACCTCCCAAGGAATCTTTCTTTTTCAACTGTGTAGAGCCACAATCAACAGCAGTGACCTCGTGTTTCTTTCAAGCAGCACATGACAACATTATAAGTGGTACCTCAATCAACAATAACATTTTCCCTGCAAGATGGAACATTTTGAATGAGCTTACACAAATCATACAAGCTATTTTTAACATGGAACATTTACAATGAACTTACATTAATCATACAAGCTATTTTTAAGGAGTTACTTCATATTTTCTGGATTTTTCCTACTGGTCTACATAGACAGTTTGCTTGCACAAGAAGTTAATGTGAAACATTAAAATATGAACTGTACCTAAAGGACATAAGTGTTGCTAATTAGCTATTACTAATCTCACAAATCTAAATAATCAGCCTTACCATGATATTATTACTTATATTTTTTAAATGGGGTCAAGAGCCCCCGTGTATAAAAACTTTTACTCTACAGAATATATAAAGTATTTCATGACATATTTATTTCGCCATGACCCTCTATGCAAGAGAAGTCTGTATTTCATATTGCATTTCATTTACAAATCATGGTAACTATGGGTCTTACATAGCATCAGCATTCCAAAGGTGACCTTAGATTTTGTGAATATTCCCCTTGTTACTTATTCATTTGTTTTTTATAAATGGTAAGATAATATTCAAACATTTGAATTGAGTCATGAATAGCACTGCTCATTAAGAACTATTTCTTAAGTTGATTACATCAGCCATGCCAACTTGATGCCTCAAACAACTAATATCACACCTCTTCCACCTCTTATGTGCTTCTAACCTACATGCAAGTACACTTACCTTTCTGTCATGTACAGAGCTTGTAGGACACTGTTCATATAGCATGTATTTCCTAAGTTCACCAAACCAGTCTTGCCTGTTTCAGACCTCAGACAATTAATATAGCTATTAATAGTATCAACTTCTCCACCAATAACATATTTCTGACCTAAGGCACCCCACTGGTTTTCAGTCAATAATTTGTGCATCTTTTCCAAGCTAGGAGCTTCAAAGTCCTGCAAACAAGATATCACAATGTCAAATACTTTCTACTCACTCACTGAAAGTTTAACATGACTAATAATAAAGTTGTTTTGTTTGTGGGTTGTTTAGCACTTATTGGCACAAAGCAACTGGGATATCTGCACCAAACAACAGGTAAAAAGGAATAAATAAAATCAATAAAATATGTAAAAAGGAATTATGCTAAAACAAAACAGTCCAATTTTCAAATTAAAAACTTAAATACAGGTAAAAAGATCAATGGCCCTTAAAAATTTAACAACACAACTGAGGTGGACTGTGTCACCATCACCAATGACAATGGTTTAAAATGGTGCTGTCACTCCCAATCATAACGACAGCAGGACAGTAAAAGTTGCTGTTGTGATCTGAGTGTCACACGGTCCATACATCAATGCATCAGTACCAGATAAAAGAAAGCATGAGTTAAAGAACTGTAACCAATGTGTAGTCTAACCAGAACAACTTCCTCCTTCCAATTCTTGTGGAAGCAAGACGGTCAAAGAGCAATAACAGGTTTGATCTGGAAAAGCTTGTTATCATGTTGCTCACTCAAAGTCGACTGTCAACTGGCGCGGGGCCGAACCTTGGATACGGGACTGTAGTCCATGTATGGGACATGCACAGAGGTGATAGCACCAAAGCACAGACTTAGCTGCGATGTCAGTGAGCTCATTCCTGCAAGAGTCAACATAGCCTGGCATCTAGAAAAATTGGATAGAAGTAGATGATACAGAGAAATGGGCCAGTCGGGTTTTGAATATTGATCAGAACAGTGTGAGAACTAATGTGAAGTGATTCCAGGGCCAACAAAGAGCTAAGCGAGTCAGGATGAATAGTACAGTTCATGTACTGTATAGCTTCTATGTGATCTAGGGCAAAAGAAATGGCATGCAATTTGGTAATGAATGCAGAAACTGTAGAGGGGATTCTGTGTACAATAACCAAATCACAACAAATCATGGAAGAGCCCACAGAGTCACTTGGTTTCAAATCATCTGTATAAATATGAATGGAATGATGGTTCAAAAGATGTTCTGCAAATAGAAGATGATACTTCCAATCGGAAATATATGCCTTCTTCAGATGACTCAAAGAAAATCACATCTGGGGATGGTAAAAAGCATGGCCCACTGAGGAAGGAAAACATAACTTCAGATGGGATGCTATTTTGAAGCATACAGTAAAGAAAGTTGCAAATGGCATAGGTATAGAGGAAGTTCATGAGACTCAGTATACAAATTCTGGACTGGAGAAGTATGGGAGGCCCCTGTGCAGAGCCATAGACCAGAGACCCATAGTCCAGTTTTGATTAAATAAGGGCACAATTGAATTTTAACATAAAACATCACGCTGCCCCCCAAGAGGTGGAAGAGAGGATACAGAGGATGTTCAGTGCCCTTATACACTTGTAGCTGTTTGATGTGTGGAACAAAGATCAACTCATAGTCAAAGATAAGCCCCAGGAACTTTGCCTCAAAGACCACAGGAAGCACAACTTCTCCAAGACAGAACTTGGGACCTGGGTGAATATCCTGTTGGTGGCAGAAGTGCATGCAAATGGCTTTGAGGTGAGAATAGGTAAAACCATTTGCTGTGGTCCACTTCAGGAAACAAATGAGAGCAGTCTGTAGCTGCTATTCAATCAACCTCATGCTTAACAACTGGCACAAGATATGGAAGTCATTGATATAGACCTTTTGCACCTGTAGGGGGGAGATGTCCACTGACGACATTAATCTTTATAATGAAAAGTGTAACACTCAAGACACAGCCCTGAGGGACTCCAAATTTCTGTGGGAAAGAATAAGTGTGTTGAACCCACACAGACTTGGAATCACCAGTTCATTAAAAAAATGTTTAATAAAAATGAGTAAA
The DNA here is from genome assembly GCF_004210375.1 of Tachypleus tridentatus. Classification (NCBI taxonomy): domain Eukaryota; kingdom Metazoa; phylum Arthropoda; class Merostomata; order Xiphosura; family Limulidae; genus Tachypleus; species Tachypleus tridentatus. The sequence goes on from NC_134826.1 coordinate 74,999,907, forward strand.
TGGCTATGCAACCTATGTGAGTGCAGGTCTTGCAAGATGCCACACCTACACATTGCATCATAGCTTTTCAAGGAAAAAATTACAGAAACAAGATGTTTTCGCCTGAAGAAGGTTTTCCTGATTGACATATTAAGTAAAATCAGGTGGTCCATGATGGAGCTGTCACTGGAACATACACTGAGTGAATGACAGGAGGTTGTCTGATTCGAGGAACCAAACAAGATGAGCATTAACCATCCTCTCCAAGATCTTACAGAGACAACTTATCAAAGCAATTGGACGGCAGTTCGAAGGAATCTTGGGATCCTTCCCAGTCTTAGGAATAGGGAGTTCAACAGTATGGTGCCAAGCATCAAGAAAAAACATTCTTCTGCCAGATCCTGTTAAAAACAACTAGAAGAATAGCAAGAGAGAGATAGCACAGCATTTCGTAATGAATATCATTAAGTGTGACTGATATAGTGCCCGACTGATGAAGAGCGAGCATGAGTTACACCAGTGTAAATGGGCAATTATAGTCATAGAGACGATTGGCCCAAACGAAAAGAGGTGATCACTTTACCCATGTTTTGATGGCTAAAAACGTGAGGGATGAAAGAGAAGTGCTAGATGCACGAGAAAAATTTTCACTGAGTATTGGTGATGGTTTGGGCACCAGCAACTTCCTGGCCATCAGGGAGCAAGATTAAAAGGGGCACAGAAGTATACTGTCCACTAACCTTTCGGATCTTGTCCAATATGACTTTGAAACTGGTGGTAGAAGAGATGCTAGAGGTGTATTTAATCCAAGATTCCTTCTGGCTTAATGTCTGACTTGCCAAGTATATGCATGGTTCCAGTGAAATGCAATGCAGAAAAGGATACTGTGGGAAACGTGTTGGTGTTTTAAAAATACACTGAGCAGCTACCTGAACAATACAATCAGTCACTGCTGCCACGCAGTCATCTACTGATGGCTTACAGATGATGACAGGATCAAGTACTGAGAGAGCAGTGAAAAAGAGCCAGTTGGCCTGGTCCAACTTCCATTGAAGCATGTGGGTCTGGTGGCATCGACTACAGCCAGTCTCTCAAAATGATAGGAAAATGATCACTGTCACATGGGTTAATGTCAACCCTCCAAGAAAAGTGAAGCAGAGAAGATAGAAAGATCAACAGCAGTAAAAGACTGACCAGGTGCATGAAAATAAGTATAAGAACCAGTATTGAAGAGAGACAGGTTGTGGTCCAAGAGCATATACTCTATGGAACAACACCTCCCATCATAATTAGTATCACACCAGAGAGGATTATGTCATTAAAATCCCCCAGGATTAGAAAGGGAGATAGTAACTGCTCAATGAGGGCATCAAGTTCTGACTGAACATAGGTCCCTTCAGGAGCCAAGTAGAGAGAACAAATAGTGATAGAACGACCTAAGGAAGCACTGATGGCTACAGCCTTCAAGGGTATATCAAGTGGCAAAAACAGGGTAGGCACATGCTGATCAACCAGCAGTGCCACCCCTCCATGCACTCATCCATCACATAACCTGTAGTTTCTGTACAAAGAAACCTGCCGAAGGGCAACTATATTGGAAGATTTCAGAAATGTTTCCTGTAAGGAGAGACACGGGATGGTAAGAATCAATCAAATCCTTAACGCCATCTCTATTTGAATGAAAACTCTAACAGTTCCAATGAATCAGAGTGGCCTTATTATTGACATGAAGTAGAACATGATGGGGAGCCCTTCTATTTTTGACCATGTTTTTTTCCTTTATTGGACAAAGGTCTATCGACCTCCATGGATCCTGGCCTGGATCAAGTAGGCAGGTTTCTGTCTGTGAACAAAGATTCCAGCAACTGAGGGCATGAACGAATGGTTGTTTTACTTCTTGGGGTTTCAGAAGAAGATGGATCTGAAGAAACACCCAAAACCAAAACTGAAGGAAGTGGAACCAGGCAGTCATTGAAAGGAGTGGCAGGGACAGAGATGGAAGTAAACGTAGATTCGTCAACTCTTTTATTCATGAATGGCAAAAGATTCTTCAGATGTTTTGTAAATGATATTCACTTAATGTTGCAGAAAGGTTATCTGTGCTATCTCTATTTCAGAAGTGAAAGACTAGAGGAAAAGCAGCTAGTGATCACCACCCACTGTCAACTCTTGGGCTACTTTTTTTACTAACAACTAGTGGGTTTGACTGCTGCATTAAAATGCTTCCACAGTTGATAGGGCTAGCATGTTTGGAAGAATGGGAAGTCAACTGTGTGATCCTCAGATTGCAAGTCCAACACCCTAATCACCTGATATGCCAGGCTGTTTCTGTACGAATGAAGGTAATAGGGTCCTGGGATTCTAATGCTGTTATACATATCCTAGTTTTTTATTTTTTATAAAAATAACATAAGAAGGTCATTAATTAGATCAGGAAACTGGTACACATCCTAACTTCTTTGTATTTTTAAGTGTTACAATATCATTACTGGACTTCAATACTACTGTGATAAGTAATGCAATAAAGTTTTGAGATCAAAATACTAAAACATATCCTAGTTTCTTAACACTTTTTTGTAGAATGAGCAGGATACTTTAGTACGTATCCTACTTTCATATTTTTATTTTTTTTCTATAAATGATACAACAAAAAGGTCATTTGGATCAGGACACTGTGATACATGTCCTAGTTTCATATAATTTTTTTTAAATAAATAATACAATAAGATCATGGGATCAGGACACTGGTGTATATTCTAATTTCATACCATCTTCACCTTTCCTATAAATGACACAGCATGGTAATTGATCTTGATACTAAGACATATTTGCCTCATTGTTAACTACATAAAATTAAAACAAATGTCTACCTTTCTCACCTTCATTACTTCACGAATAGGATCATAAAGGTCAGGGAAACCTGGGTGAAGATACATGACAGTGTACATCAAAGCACAAAATCCTTCCAAAAACTGTTTACTAGCTGAACTGTTTTCTTTTTTCAGTTGAGAAATTAAGCATGGTACTTTTCTTGAGACCTGAGTAATATAAGAAAAAATACTAATAATACACCTTAAAATATTTATACGCTGTCTGATGTTTTCTAACTAAACGACTATGAAACACTTATCTAAGTACTCTACCTATGAACTTTGAAAAAGTAAACTGATTTCCCCACTCTTACTAAAAAACAATATTTCAGTAAAATGGTTGTGTTTTCTTAATACTTCTATTCCTTACGTTTTCAGCCTCAATAATAGAATGTTCAACAAGTGTTCATGTGTAACATTCAAAATATTTTACTATAAAACAATTTTAAAGTAATGAATGCTTTGGAAAAGCATCAATATTGTAACATTCTCTATGGAATTAAAATGGTTACACAAAAGTGGTTGATTGTAGGGCCATTTTTATGATAAAAAATATGTTTGATAATAAAATCAGGATAAAAGACAGACTGTACTGCACATTGCACTGCAAAAGCTTTGGAAAAGGCATCATATGAACATGTGAACAATCACAACAGAAGTTTCAGTATGTAAAAAAAAACATTAACAAGTAAAGACAACATACAAAGATCAAACTGAATTTAGTTCTTTATTAATAAGACAATTGTTATGGTGAACTCTACAGACTGTGAAACACTGAGCTGGTTCAATAATCCACATGTGCCAAACATCTCTCTCTTAAGATAAAACCAATGAAGAAAATCAAAATCCACAACCTAGTTAATGAATCCAGGTTACAACTGTCATAACTAGGAATGAGAATCCACTTGAAGAAAACTGAAACCCAATTGCTGAGAACCAAGTTAGAATTGTCTTATTACTTACAACCATTGAGATGAAGTGAAAAAGAGATAACCTAAGTTTATTATTTTATGAATAGCTTAAGTAAAAAACCTTTTCTGTAAGTCCATATATTTTATCCAAAATAGAATTTCCCATAACAAACTTAATAATTACCACTAAGTTTTTCATTTCATTTCTAATCAGCTTTAACCAATACAAAACCAACTTTATTTAAAAAACAAGAAATACACTTACTTTCTTAACCAAAGCTGGTGAGTGTGTGTAAGACAGCAGGAAATAGGCTGCTACTGGAAGTACAGCCTGTCTTGTAGCAGGTAAACGTAGCTGACAGAACAACTGAAATTAACAAGAATAAAATATTATACATACAAAACCAATACATTAACATTGCAAGAATTACAAAATCCACACCCACAAAAATAAATTGTTTATGCACTTTTTCTCTCTTTGTCACCTAGGTTAAAAATAAGAATCCATAATGAATCTCTATGTTAATTGTTATATCTTACAGAAAGCTCTCTTTATTTGACATCTGTCTTGCAGTTACACGATCTTCCAAAGCCACAAAGCAACTCACTGGCATGGAAATGAGAAAGGGACCAGTTATTCAAGAGGTATCTCTTTGAATTACATTTCATTTTGAAGATGGCAAGAGAAATATAAAACCCTACACACATACTTAAAAGAAGACAGGAAACTGGAAAGAACAATGGTACTTGGAAACAAGAAAGATGTCTTATTTCTCTAAACATTCACAACACAACCAAAAGCTCCAGAGATAGCACTAACACCTCTCTCTAACAAATTAAGGCAAGATTTGTTGAGCAGTATAAATATCGATTCCACGACAACTCCACCAGGCAATCTAAGGACTTCAGAAATTATCTAGACAATATACTGAGATATTTAAGAAAATGATCAGGTGGCAGAATAGCTTGGAAGTATTGTATAGCCAAGCAATGTTAAAGTGAGCAGTATTACCAAACTCCAAGGCTAAGCATATAAACTACCCAGCAATTAAATAACTAAAAACAAGGTAGTGTGCTTTTTCAAGCAGAGATCCATAAGGATAAACACATATAAATGTAGTAAAATAAACTCACTTGATTACTAGAGATGAAGATGACACAGCCACCAGAGGAGGGGCATGATAAACTGGTGATGGAGGTAACAATTACTGACGAAAATCTTCTATTATAATTCTAGCAGTCACAGCAAGGTGGAAGATCTGATAAGAATAAATGAGGAAAATATAAGCCATCTCTGACAGAAGCAGCAGGAACCTCTTCAGTCACTAACTCCTGGTATTTATAAATAATTGTTTGCAGGATAATATGATGGGGATTTGACTTCCAAGTAGAGCAATTAACAAACAATCTTGGCCTTTGAAATCAAACAAACTTGTCAGTAAAGGACTTTTGTTATTGAAAAGCAGATATATAATGAATCCTTTGAGGATAATGTGTAGCTTATATCACTAGCATTTGTCAGCTCAGTGAAAAGAAAATGACAATAAAAGCAAAAAAAAAAAAAACCCAAAAAAACAACATTATATCCTATATGGTTTTAAGTGTACAAAAACCAAAACATTATACTAGTTCAGAGGGCAATGGGGAATACGCAGTAATGGGAAGTGTACCTTACATTGTCAGTCCAGCATACTAGCTAACTGGACCATCCTTGACCCTTGAGTAGTGATGGAAATCCATTCTCTAAGTAATGATTACAAGTAAAGGTCACTGTATTATATGTAAAAGTGAATCAAAGTTCACTTTTGGCAGTCAATTTCTGAATTACAATAAAGGATTAGAAGTTTACAAATAAAATTCACTCCAGTGCTTTGATGATTCAATTACAACACCAGATCATCAAGAGTTAACAACAAAATTATTCTAAAGCTTGAAATTAGTTTGATATCAATATAAGAAAGAAACATTCATGAAATGAAAAATGATAAAAACATAAAAATACCAAATTAAAGAGCTCAAAGAATATGTATACTGGATGAACTGCCATAAGAAAATAATAAACAAAAAGTTCTATTAAAAGACATATCAGAAGTGGTATTATGCAACATGATATATTGTTTTAAAGGCCCTTTCAAGAGAGGGCATGAGAAACAGGACCACATACGTAATATTCTTGCACAAAATAAGAATATGTATAGAAATAAGGGGATAACAAGGAAAGAGGAAAATAAATAGGTTTGACCTTTTTGCAACAGGCTTGGTATAATATACAATAGTTTATATGCACATTTGCACACTCAGTATTTACCCTATAACATTTTATACAGTATGTGTACCTTCACAAAATTTGGCACACTCTTAGTAAAAATTATAAGCTTTTTGTACACAAAAATTTTGATTTTTTGATAACATTTTTATTAAAAATTTGTTTGTTTACTAATCCAAGTGCAAAGTGATTTCATGTTATTATTAAAGAACTATTCTTCATCCCACAAATCTCAATCATTATATGTATAATCTCTAAACCTCTTAAATACATTTCAAATGTTTGTTTTCAGAAATACATTATATTTTTTATTTTCTATACCCTATGTAGGGTTTGTTAAATGACTAACCTTGTACAATTCTAAAAATATTAAAAAGTAAATATAAATAATGCTTTTTATCATGCTACAATAGCTACATATTATAACACAAAACTATAAATGTTTAGTCTAAGTAGCTTAAGTCTCAATGTTATATATTTATTATTTTTTATTATACTAAGTATAGACAAGATAAATGGAGATGATGGAATGTACAATGAGAGACAAGATAAATGAAGATAATGGGAATGTATAAAAATATTACAACAACAAGGAGACACAAGATAAATGAAGATAATGGGAATATACAAAAAGATTACAACAAGAAGGAGAGACAAGATAAATGAATATAATGGGAATGTACAAAAAGATTACAACAAGAAGGAGAGACAAGATAAATGAAGATTATGGGAATGTACAAAAAGATTACAACAAGAAGGAGAGACAAGATAAATGAAGATTATGGGAATGTACAAAGAAATTACAACAAGAAGGAGAGACAAGATAAATGAAGATTATGGGAATGTACAAAGAAATTACAACAACAAGGAGAGACAAGATAAATGAAGATAATGGAGTGTACAAAGAGATTACAACAAAGAGCAGAAAGGTAGTAATGACAAAATTCAAGAAGCACAGAAGGTTTATAACAGTAAGATCAAAGAGGTTCAAAAGAAAATCAATGACAGAACAAACTGCTAGGAAAATGAATTGGTAAATGTAAAGATGAAACAAGTCTCAACACTTCCAGCATCTGCTTAATAAGTCTAACCTAAAACATTATTTTTCTATAAAATATAATAAATAATGATAATAAAAAAGTTAATTCCTATAATCAAAATTTTTTCTTAATTTAATAAAGTATTCCACAGGAGAATTTTTTATCAAACTGAGCCCTCACACTTTTACAGGACCCAATGATGTAGAACAGCTATTTTTCCACACTTTTCAGAACTGAAACAGTTCATTTCCCACGAGTTCAAGGGCACTCATAGGTCTGTGTAAATAATTTGCATTAAATGTTAGGTTATTTATTAAGACTTACTTTAAAAATACTAAATTTGCACTTTTTTTACTGCTTCAGCAGAAAAAAAGGATCCTACGTTTTTACAAGGCCTCGTTTATGTCATCAATTTCCTCTTTCACAAAAATAATCCATCAACACATATTTCCTTACTATTAATGTACAGCACTAGGCTACTTATTTCATTTTCTTGCTAACAAATGTCTTCTGTTTAGAATTGCTACTAACCCAGAAAACTATGTTATACAACTTTTAACAAATTTCTTTTAACAGGAATTCCTCTCACTTACTCATGCTACCTTTTGTTACCTTCAATATGAGCCTTATGCTACAACTAACAATAACTAATTTTAAGGTACAAGTTAAGTTTAATAGCTTTTATAATTAAGTCCTCTGGTTTCACATAAAAACAACAGTTCTCATTCATTTCATGGTAAGCATGTTTCACTGGCTATTGTAATCAGTACTTGAAATGTTTTGTAGGCAATTGTGGAATTGACTTAAAAATCCACATGACTACTGGTACTTTGTAAACTAGTAGATGAATAAAAATTATACAAAAAATGTCATAAGTTTCAACAAATTTCTTGAAAACCTAAACATTGCTACTTCAATAGGATCTAAAAATACGTCCAGTAGGACATGTAGTGGTAATTTATGAAACTGTTCATCCTAAACCATATTATTTGGTTATTATTTGTGGCTTAGCACGAAATGTGGGTGAAATATTAGTGAGCCTATAGAACTCACAAAGCAATACCTACCTGCTCTATTTTTGCTTCAAAGATGGCCATAAGCAGTGAAAACTTTTTGGATGAAGCCATGCCTTTCAAAACTGCCAAAACCAATGAAGAAATATTTATGGCTTTTGGCCAGTACAGCCAGTCCAACATCCTACCAATAACAAGAGTCAATCCTTTATCTGCTGGTTTATCTTTCAGAAGCAGAGGCACCATTTCATGTGAGAGTTGTAGAGGTAAAGCCTGTATGTTGATTAAATAGTTCATTAACATACATTTTAATGTGTATACTTTATTATGTATGACCAGTAACACAAGCTGTAATATTTTTAGGTTTTCAAAACTGACTTGTGCTCATGGTTTCCATTATCTTTTGATGAGTTTAAATAAATACATGCAAGTTTAAAACCTGATTTTCAATCCTTATCAGTACAACATATGTTAAAGACTGATGAAATATTCTTTAGTCTAATACAAATTATTGTAATTAATATATTTCCCAGCACTAACATTAACAATTGCTGTGCCACGTTATAAAGCACAAATAAAAAGAAAGATCAAAATTTGAAAAATACTACACAAAAAAATCTATAACCGATACTTTTTGCCAACTGATAACAAATAGTATAATATTTCAGCGTTTTGTGATAAAACTAGAAAATATAGACAGAGCATCTTCATTATCACCTATGTCATGTTCAAATAAATATGGAGAGTTGTAGACACAGTAGTTTTCCTTCAATACTAGGTTTGTATGAAAATAACATACACATAGGAACATGCTTCCACTATTAAATATTTCTTAAAGTAAAACTATAAAACATAGTAGTTTCACTTACACTATTGGTTTAATAGAAAAAACTGTACAACATAGTAACTCGCTTCTATTAACACAATTTATTATTGTGTTATTACAATAGAAATTTCTAGCTATGAAACATAGTAACTCAACTCATTATTGCATTAAAAGAAGAGAACTAGGAAGCTGCAAACATAATAACTTACTTCCATAATTGTGTTATTGGAAAAGGATTTTATAGGTGTAAGGATTTCAAATCACTTCAATTATTGTGTTATTAGCAGAGAACTAGGAAGCTGTAAACACAGTAGCTCACTCCTACTATTGTATTAAAAAAAAGCTAACACAAAAATATAACCTACTATTTCTATTATGTGTCAAAACAGTAACTCACTTCAACTACTGCAGCTAGGACAGGAGAACAATCTTTGGTGTCTTGTGACAAAAAATACATTGTTTCTAAAGTTTTCTGCACAGATGATTCTGATGAATTCCAAATTGTCTGAAGAGTTAAACAAATAAAACTTAAATGATTTCATAACTTTAATTAAAAAGTATGTATATAATTAACAAATATAACATTTAATAACTTGAATTTATAAACTAGTTTCACTCTTCTTTATGCTTTCAGTCTTTAGTTACTAGTAGGCTAATTAAGTCACAAAAGTTTCACATCACGTCAAGCGTCACATACATATTATGTTACTATAACCTTGTTCTATTCTTAGTGAAACTAGTATGGTTAAACACAATTATAGAGAGGATTAAAAGAAATTTATACATAAAATCAAGCTTATTAATTATGAAAAGATAGTTATAAAAAAAAATGACAGGCGAATATAAATTGAGTTAGAAGTCACACTTCATGATACATGTGGGGAAAATCATGAATTAAAATGTGTATGTAACTTAATAATTTGGATAATGGCCAACACTCAATAAAAGTTAATATATAATGTCATTTCTAATATTTCTATGTATAATTCTAAATCAGTAAAGATTCTAGTGAAACTGGACCAAGCCATACGTTACACTGCTGGTAATAATCTCACAAGCTGGACCAAGTAAGATATCACAAGACTAAAGACAGGAATATTTAAAGTAAATACTTTGAAATACACACCAGATTCTTTCTCTTTTCCTACGTCTAATTTTAACAGTTACTTCTGTATTGTGTGTGTGTGTGTATATATATACAAGAATATTTTTCTTATTTCAAAAAGATCTCAACAACTTTACATTCTACCCACCTGTAAAAAATTACAAACTTTTGAAATATCAAAAATGAATTTTCCCATTTCATTTGACTGCTCTGGTATAGGAATATTTGATAAACAGTGAATTATAGCAATACACAGCTCAGAAGTCAAATCACCTATGGGCACACACTGAGAGACATAACTAAACAGCTCGGTAAATGCAACCAGAACAGAAAGTTCACTGTTTTCTAGTAAACAATTTATAGATTGAGTTTGAACTACATGGCACAATGATGTAAATTTCTCTGTCTCCTGTAGTAGCTCCAGACTATAATGGATCAACTTGATCAGCCTAATGCAAAAAAAACAAAAAAACAATTGTGAAATTCAGTTAAGACAGAAATTAAATTATATAACATGTTTTATCCTAAAACAAAGCAGTTTCATTCTGTTTATGTTAGCCAACAACAAAACTAACTGGTTCATCCTGTCAAGCTATCTATAAATAAATACATTAAATTATATAATGTGTTTTATTCTACAGTAAACCTGTGTTTATATTAGCCAACAACAAAACCAACTGACTAATCAACATCATAATGTGTTTCACTACTCAAACTGTGTTTGTACCAACAACAAAACCAACTGACTAATCAACATCTCACTACTCATGTACCCAGTCATCAATTCACACACTCGTTCACATTTTAACAAGTGTAGGACTACTGTCAGATGAAACTAAGTACTTGTTTCAAAATAAAAATACATAACAACAAAACCAATGGAATAACCATGTCATGCTGGCTGTGTAAGCAATCATCAACTGAAACCATTCAAAGACACACATTAGCAAGTTAAACAAATACTGCCAGAGGCAGGTAGTTGATAGAAATAAAAATTCACTTCAGAATTGTAATTTTGCCTTTTCAATCTTTATTTGGTTGAATTACCACAACAATTAGACCCAAGAGTCAACAAGAACACAGACCAAGATCCTAATAACCAATATTTGGCTGATTTACCACAATAACTAGATACAAGAACAAAACATACATGAAGGTCCTAGTAACCAACATCTGGCTGAATTACCATAATAATTAGATACAAGGGTCAACAAGAGCACAGGTCAAGATCTTAATAACCAACATTTGGCTGAATTACCAAACAGTGGTGCAAGATATGAAATGTATTTATACAAACAGTTGTGCAAGACAAAGTGTATCTCAACAGACAGTGGTGCATGATTAGAACTATATCTAAAAGAACACTGATTCACAATATAAATCTTTCTAAACAGACAGCAGTGCAAGATATGAAGTGTATCTAAACAGACAACTGTGCATGATTAAAACTTTATTTAAAAAAACACTGGTTCATTATACGAACTGTATCTAAACAGAGTTGCATGATACAAACTGTATCAAAACAGTGTTGCATGATACAAACTGTATCGAAACAGAGGAGAAAAATTTAAAATACATCTAAATTACCCTTTGTTTTCTTTTTAGAATGACTTCAAATTGTAGCCTAACATAACATTTGTTTATCCTAAGTAACTTTCAACTGGTAACAGTATACATCTATTTATAATTAAATTCTATTGTTTTATTGCCCGTGAAACTATTTCTGACTACTATCTGTGCCATTACAAGTTATACATCACTTGATGAATGTGCAGTTGATGTTACACTACCAAATTACATTACCCACAAGCTGCTAACATGCATGCTTCTGGAAAAATTTTATATTATTATTCATTTTATTTGATCTAATCTTAACTTAAATTTTTGCACATCCATACACTAAAAGTCATATGAACTACTACTGACATAATATTTTTACTACAGTAAAAGTGGGCAGTTTTTGTTATTCAGGTTGAAGATGGCTGATTTTGAGCAACAAAATTATAGGGTGAATAAATTGTCAGATTCATATAGTACTAGTTAGACCAAGCAAACTAGATAAACAGTTTATAGCTCAAATTTTGAAAAGAAACACATGAATGAATGGTTGTTATTCATTTTTCATGTCAATTTTCAAGGATAAATTTGCCAAACTTAATGAAATTCTCCTAATTAAAGAGCATTTAGAATCACATGATGTTAGCTTAGGCAGTAAGGATAAATAATGATGCTTGATGTGGTTTTACTGAGTGTAAATGGGTGATGATAAAAAACGGTTAATTTAGGTTACATGGTGTTACTGTAAAGGTAATTATTAACACTGTTTCAGAGAATAAAAATTAAAATCTTATACTTTAAAGTATCTGGTTGGTTCTGTGAAGTAAAGACCTCTTCCAAATAATAAGACTGCAATCCTAAAGTTAATGTTGGTTACTATCAAGTGTCACTTTCTTACTAGCTGCAGTTTGTCAGTGTGCATTGACAAAAGTCATGATATCTAATCAAAAACACCTAGATGTGAAAAAGGTGTGGCCAAACAAAGGATTCAGCTTGAGCACGCAACTTAAAAGAATGGAATCAAACTTGGAAACCAAACTGGCAGCTACATTTGTAGTACTGATATAAATTTAACAGCTGTAAATTTTACTGAAGTATTCTTGTCAGAGCTATAAGTATAGCTACCAATTTTGATTTCATTCCTATAAATTGTACACTCAATCCTTTTTTTGGTTGCATCTTTTTTTTCACATCTAAGTTGTTTTTAATTCAATGAGCTGTGTCAAAATTAATTTCAGCTTTATGTAATAATAATTACTTAAAGTCTGATTCTTTGTATAGAATTTTAAGACAAAAAAAATCTTACTATTCCAATATAAGGTATGAAAGTCCAAGTACTTCTGTCCAGAAATAAAAATACAAGCCTATAATATTACAATATTTTTACTGCAAATAAAACTAATACGATTCAATATATTATTTTACGATGAAAATTACAATCATGAGTGCTGAAAACGTTTCAACATATAACCTACCTCGCTTTGTTTTTTGTATTATTATCCATCAAGTAAGTTAACAAGTTCTGTGGCACAAGAAATTCTGCCAAAGTTTTTTTATTGTAATATGCCCATGCTTTGAAAACCTATAGAACAAGACAATGAATACATTACTTCTTCTCCATAAAATATACTTTAATCTACCTTTTACACTTCACTGACTCATTAAAGCTAGTATATCTTTAAAAAATACTGGATAAACTAACCCACACCAGTCATTTTGTAGTTTAAAAAAACAAGTAGTTCATATTCTGAATATCCATTATATCATAAAACAATGTGTATAAATTCACACAAAGTGGAAGAAATCAATGACGTCAACAGTAAGTGACGAGATGTGTGTAGAACAGAATAAGTAAATATTTTATAACACTTCAGTTAATTATACAATATGTTAATAGGTAAACAAGTTCTTAAGTAAGTGTTATTTACCATTGCAATTAATATAAAATAAAGATATTCCTAAAGTATGCAGGAAAATAGCTATTTCTTTTAGAAATAATTTACCCTCAGGTTTCTAACACCTTTTAATCATCTCAGTAAAATTCTACAGGCATCACTGTTACACATACTTGCTTTGATAGAATCCCAACATGTAAAATTGATGTAAGGCACAATCCAAAGATTTAGTGTGTCTTTACAGCTCAAAGACAGTAATATTTTGGCTAGAGAGTCCAGAACCTAGGATCCAACTTACTTAATCCAGCAGTAATATGTTGTTTTATGGACACTATGTCCAAAATAATAAGGAAGTATGCCAGCAACACCATAAGTTTCCAAATGTCCAGGTATTTAAGTCCAGTAACTTTTTCCTTTCTTTCAGAAAAGTGTTCCCCATATCTTTCAGCTTTTGTTGTTGTCCCTCCAAATTTAAAAGTTTTATCTGTTGAGTGTTCTACTCACATAGAATGTTATTTTGTAGCCCCCTTTCTATATCTGATGTATGTTCCATGTCCACAGAATATTGCATTGTATTCCTTTTTGAGTATCTGTTGCATCATCAGACATTGTTTTTAAGCTCTTAAACACTATGGTCTGTGTTAACTTCAACAGAAACCTTCTGCAGAGACTTTCTCTAGTTGCAGTGGAATCATTCAGTTGGTGGGTCAATAATTTCTTTACTTATGCTGGATTGTTCAGTAATTCTCTTGTGAGCAAAGCTTTTAAGTGTTTTTATGTCAACATGTACTTTACCACATTTCTGTATTTCTTGATTTAGAATTTTATTTGAAATGTAAACAACTATGTCTGTATGTCTCATCATAAATACACATAAAGATGAATCCTCTAGCATCAAGGAAGATCAAGGTTAGTCATTTTAACCAACTTTATAACAACACTTTAGACAAATGTGTGCTTTCACAAAATTTGAGAAGCTTTAAGCAAACACTAAAAAAACCCTCTGTACACAAACAACCAAACTCTTTGATTAAATATTTTTACTAAAGAACTGCATGTAATCTTATTAAATCAGATTCTAATAAGTCTGAGTGCAAGGTGATTTTCATCTTACAGTATTTAACTTCATTTTTATCATGTCTAGAATGAATATCAAGTTGTCTTTCAGTAAACTTTTATTAGTTCATCTATTTTCTCCACTCTAACTCTCTATACAGACTTAGTCAATCCAACATACCTTGAAACCACTATTTTTTTTTAATAATTGTACATTATAACAGATGATTACATGTTATCTACTTTTACAGTCAAAGATGACAGGTTTTTTCATTGATTTTCATTTCTTTATAGTTGTACTTAAACCCTCTAATACTATTTAGTAATTATTTATCACCTTGGATAGCTTTGTGTAAACTGTGGATCAAGTTATCAGCGTACTCATGTCAAATTACACTACCTCACATAGGCATGGTATGTGCTATTCTTGATCCTGACTACTTACCTGTTTAATTCCATTTAACCCTTTCCAGATGGGTCATGGGTCAAAGGCCATATCATCATGTTTGTTAACTCACACTCAAATTTAACTCACACTGGACTGGAGAAGTACAAAAGGCCCCAATGCACAGCCAAAGCCCCTGATGGTGGGTAGGATCCAGAATTTTCAATGCTGAGGTTCGGACAGAACCATAAACCATAGACAAGTTTGGATCAGATAAGGGTAGGATAAATTTTAAGCATGGAATATCAATCTGCTCCCCAAGAAGTGGAAGAGAAGACATGGATGCTCAGTGCTCTTATACATTTGACACAAAGTTGCTTGATATGAGAAATAAAGTTTAATTTACAGTCAAATATAAGACCTAAGAACTTTGCCTCAGGAACGACAGGAAGTACAGCATCATCTATACAAAGTTCTGGATCTGAATGAATACCCCATTGGCAGCAGAAATGTACACAAACAGTTTTAGAGAGAGAAAGTTGAAAACCATTTACTGTGGTCCACTTAAGTATATGATTGATTGCAGCTTGTAGCTGTTGCTCAATAAACCTCATGTTTGATGACTGACATGAGCTATGAAAGTCATCAACAAAAAGACCATTTACAATTGTATGGGGTAGCTGTTCACTAATGGCATTAACCTTTATAGTGAAAAGTGTAACACTCAGAACACAGCTCTGAGGGACTCCAAGTTCCTGTGGGAAAAAACAGGAAAGTGTTGAGCCCACATGCACCTGTAATTGGCAATTCATTAAAAAATGCTTAATAAAAAGTGGCAAATTGCTATGCAATCCGTATGAGTGAAGGTCTCGCAAAATGCCATATCTCCATGTTGTATTATAAGCTTTCTCTAAATAAAAAGAAATAGAAACAAGATGTTGTTTCTTCAAAAAGGCTTCTCTAACTGATGTTTCAAGGCAAATTAAGTGGTCTATCATGGAGCATTGTCTTTGGAACCCACACTGAGTTGGTGAGAAAAGGTTGCTTGATTCAAGGAACCAAACAAGATGAGCATTAATCATCCTCTCTAAGGTCTTACTGAGACAACTCATCAAAGCAATGGAATGGTAATTCAAAGGAATCTTTGGATCCTTCCCAGGTTTAAGAATAGGGAGTACAATAGCTTGACGCCAAGCATCAGAAAAGACATTCTCCTGCCATATAAGGTTAAAGACAGCCAGGAGAGTAGTAGGAGAGGCAGGAGAAAGGTGGTGTAGCATCTCATAATGTATATCATCAGGTCCAACTGACGTATTGCCAGACTGATGAAGTGCAAGTTTGAGTTCCACCAGTGTAAGAGGGCAATTGTAGTCATAGAAATTATCAGTCAAAAAGGAAAGAGGCAGATGTTCAACTCATGTTTTAATAGTTAAGAAGGAAGGGGATAAGTTTGAAGAGCTGGATACATTTGAGAAACATTCACCAAAAGTACTGGCAATACTCTGAGCATCAGCAACTTCATGGCCATCAGATATTAAGATATACAGGGAGGAAGAAGTATACTGCCCACTCACCTTCCAGATCTTGTCCCATCTGACTTTTGAACTGGTGGTTGAAAAAAAATGCTGGAGGTAAATTTAATCCAAGATTCCTTCTGGCTTTGACATCTAACTTGCCAAGCCTCTGCATGCACTTGCTGAAATGTAATGCAGTTTGTACAAGTTGGATATCTATGAAATTTATCCCAAGCACGTTTCTGAGCTTTTCATGTCACAGAAGAAGCAGAATTCCACCAAGTGCAGGGATGCCATGGGAAATATGTCAAGGTTTTGGAGATGTACTGAGCAACTACTTGGACAATATAGTTAGTTATTGCTGATACACAATCATTTATCAATGATTTACATGAGATGGGAGGATTAAGTTCTGAGAGAGCAGTCAAATAGGGTCAGTTGGCTCAGTTCAACTTCCACTGAGGCACACGGGTCAAGTAGCACTGACCATGGCAAATCTCTCTTAATGTGATAGAAAAATGATCACTATCCCATAGATTGATGTCAACCTCCCAAGAAAAGCAAGTGAAAAAGGAAGAGGAGCAGATAAAAAGATCTATAGCAGTAAATGACTGACTGGGTGCATGAAAATAAGTGTAAGAGCCAGTACTGAAGAGACATGAGTTGTGATTCAGGAGCATATGCTCTATAGCATGACCCCTCACATCAGTACTAGAACCATTCCAGAGGAGGTTATGCCCATTAAGATCCCCCAAAATTAAAAAGAGGGTTGACAGTTGCTCAATCAGAGCATCAAGGTCTGAGGAATGATAATTTTTTCCAGGGGTACCCAAGGAGATACAAATGGCTACAGCCTCCAAGGGCGTACTTAATGATAAAGACCAGGTGGGCACATGTTGATCAACCAGCAGTGCTACTCCCCCATGTCCTTGTCCGACACGACCTGTCATTTCGGTAAAGGAGTATTGTTGAATTTTGACTGTATTAGCAGGTTTAAAAATGTTTCTTGTAAAAAAGACATTTGGGATGATAAAAGTCAATCAAATCCTTGATGTCATTTGAATTTGACTGGAAACCTCAACAGTTCCATTGGATTAGTGTGGCCATTTTTATTTATCTTGGAGGAGAATACTGGATGTGGGTCAGTCACTCTCTAGTGATCCTGCTCTGAATTGAGTAGGCAAGTCAGAGTTTGTAGACATATGTTCCAGTGATTGAGGACATGAACAAATGGGTTCTTTAATTTTTGTTGTGTCAAGAGAGGAAGACCCCATGGAAACACTTGGGCTTCAACAAGGTGAAATTGGGCAATAACTGGAAGATGTGGTAGGGGAAGAGATAGAAGTAGATACTGATTCATTAACTTTGTTGATTTTGGAGGGTACTAGATTAAAATGCACTGTTAAGGATTCTGGAATGGATTACAGCAGCATAAGTCTGAGATGGAATTGGGAAAAGTAATTTCCGAGTCTCTGGATAAGTAATATTATAAACTGTCTTGAGACATTGTACTTCATTCTCTTCCACCCATTTAGGGCAAGAAGTAAAACAGGAAGCATATGGATCATTACAGTTAACATAATGCAGTTCTAGTTGGCATTCAAAAGCATCATGATCTTTACCAGCACAACGGGCATATGTTAAGAAACCACAACAAAATGTTTTCGAGTGACCAAATCGTTGACAATGAAAACATCTAACAGGGTTAGGAATATAAGGCCATACATTACAATTCAGATGTCCTGCCTTCATTAAGCCCACTCTAAAAGAGTTAAATTTTTTTATCTAACCTCACGTTTCTAATTTTTAATTCCTTTTACAACAATAAATAAAATGCATTCACAAAAACCAAGAACATTAGTATATACATTTGAAATCTTGTTTTTTCAAGCTTTTACACTAATACCAGGGGTAAAAATATTCTAAATTTTCAGCAGGATGTGTGTCCTGCTGAACAGTGAAACTTGCTGGACATTTGAAATTTTAGCAGGACACCTCAAAATTGTCACCAGACACTACCAAAAACAAGAAATCAAGTAGAGACAATTATTATATAAAACAGAATCATTTTATTTATGGCAATGAAACATTATTTCAAAGAAAGTGGCAACAAGCCTTGTATCCATTAAAAATGACACATCAATCAAACTGGTAGATTTAGTCATCCAGCACTAAGACATCAACTGATGTAAACTCAATATCTCTATTGTCTCTATGTGTGTGAGTTCCATGTGGACTCACAAATTGTCTGGTTTTTTTACTGTTCTTCCACCAGGATTCTACAGATTTGCACAGTAATTCTGTGCTTGCAAGATAACAGGTCTTATTCTTAGCTAATTTTACTGTCATCAAGTCATTAAGAGAATCATTTATTAGTTTGGATTGCAAGTCATCCTTAATAACTGCCATCTGGGAAAATCCACGTTCTGGTTCAGCAGATGACACGAAAATCACCTGCATGGTGCATACCAAGACCAATACTGTTGATCCAGGGAAAAGTTTACTGTCCACAACAATAATTTGACTTAACATGTGGGCCCACAATCCACTTGCACTACTAGCCAGGGACTCATCTGATTTGGCAAGTCGTGTGGCTTTGAGCAGTGTCTCATGTAAGTCAGCTTGGCAAATATCAGCTGCAATGTTGCAACCCTTAGCTTCTAGCAGAGCACCAAAGTGGTTCAATAGTGTCTGGAGTTCATTATGGCCATAAAATGACAATGCTTCCTTGCTTTTAGGCCAGTTGCTTTGTTCAAAAATTTGAAAGGTACCAATAATGCAATGCTGCAAGTACAAAAAATTAGTACCCAATATTAGTTACTTTCTGAAAAAAAAAAAAAGAAGTAAATTTGTACTTTGGAAAATTCAATTGCTCCATTACCTATTATGCTAGTTGTGCTAGGTTAAGCTCCAATTCTGTCAGTGGTAAATACATGGTTCTTCTTGGTTTAAATCAATTAAAAAATGCTTGAGTTTTCACATATTGGAATGACTATGTAAACCTGAATTAAAACACAAATGTACATGAAATATTGTCCATTTTAATTTTTCTTAATTAGGAATTCAGGATAAATCCAGAAAATTCTCATCCCAGGTAATTAAGAAACCTTTACCTGAACTAAGTGCCTGTAGCAAGTGTTCAGAATCAGCCTTCTCAACTGACTGCAGACACAGGAAGTGGGTTACTGGGTAACAGTCACTGTCCAAGTATCTTACATAGACTATCTCCTGCTCAATGTTGACAGTGTCTGTTGAGCCGTCAGTCATAATGCCAAAGAATAATGAAGTGTGCAGATGAGATCTAACATTAATTCTAACTGTTTCTGCAATATACTTTGTAAAGATAATTGCTTATTTGTCATTGGCATAATGTTCTGTTAAGTTCATACTAAAGTTGAGCTCCTGCAGCAACAGAAGCTCTTGATAAATCGCTGAATGGTTTGGCATTCAAAGCTATATAAAGGGCAATCCTGAACAGCACAAGCAAATGATCTTTCTCAGTCTGGTTAAGTTTGCTCAATTCTTTCGTCATGGGAGTTAAATCAGGTGTTTTTTTTGCTGTCTTAACTTGACAACTTAGACTGTGGGCACAACTGTTTTCATGCTCCTTAACAGCACTTGCTCTCAGGTTGGAAGATCCTGTTGTGAAGGTGTTCTTCTGCCTTCCACTACTTTGGTCACATTCCTGACAAACTGAGCAAAACACCAGTCCAGTAGCATTATTATACTCCAGCCATGGTCGGCCTCTATTCCATTCATCCTGGAAACAATGAGTTGGCTTAGCGCCAGTACTAGCAGTAACAGTTTTTGCTTTAACACTTGGGCTTGGGTCAACAAGCTTGGGTTTTTTTCACTCCAGGTTCCATAGTATTGTCTTCTGATTAATTAGTCTTGCTCATGAAGCCAAACTGAAATAGATCATGAGACTTTACCGTTTTTTTACTATCAGATGCCATGGTCAGATCGTCGTGAATACTTGGCAGTCACGTGACTATTCGGGACAGCAGGGATAAGGCGACCTAAAAAGAACATTTTGTGAGCGTTCATGACCGTTTTTTTTTAATTTGCTTTTCTTTTTGTCTTAAGTTAAATCTTAAATTTTGCAAGGTATTTTCCACCCATTATAGAACAAATTTTTAAGCAAAATCTTTGAGCTGTGCATACACAGCTTCTGTCTCACTTATTTTTGAAGGGACGATGTATTTGTGTCTGATATGTCAGGAATATGACCACCGGTCACAATGTCCAGTGATAGATGGAAAAGTGCCAGTCAAACTTGATTTTTTAATGGACATATCAGCTTTAAATAAAAAATTTCAAACCCTGAATACAATAGAAGTCAAAGATTTGCCCTTTTTCTTCTTAACAATAACGTGGTCTCATACTTTTCCCTTTAAATTCAAATGTGCAATGTAGAATATAAAATATTTCATCTGTCTAAAATATAGTTCTCTAAAGCTAGTATAATTTACCTGGTTTTCTAACCAAGCTAGAAATGGATTAAATAATTCCTGTATTCTGTTAAACAGAGCTCGAACAGTGATAAAATAGAAAATGATACCAAAATTTAAAAAGAAAAACATTTATTCTAGGTCTTGAGGTTTCATTACTGTCATTAAATTGAAAATTTCATTTTCTATATGTTATAAATAGTCCAATATCAAATGTCAGAAAGAATTTACAACACTTTTAGAAAGCAGAATGTTCTACAAAGAGCATGACATGTGGCCTTCATTTTATTACTTGTATCTGCATAAAACTTTTTCAGTTCAAGTTGACAATTTAGTTCACTGATATAAAATTTCATGGAAAATTAGGAGGTCATATTTCAGGTAGAAAAGGCAACAATTCAAAGCAAAGTGTCACACGATACAGACAGGTGAACATTGGGAATTTAGTAAAAACTTTACTTTTTGACTTTAAGAAATTGCATTTTACATAATATTAAACTGGAATAATAATCTATATCTTGATGCCAAGTTTGTTGACAACCAAATAGTTTCATTATGTTTTAAAGGTAGCTCTGTAAAGAGACCAGTGGCATTCATTTTAACCTACACATTCTCAGAGAATTAGAACTTATATAAAAAAAAAACAAAAAAAACTGACCTTCATACTAATATCCTGAGTAAACTCAGAATCTCCATTGACACTGAAGTCCCATGAAGTAGCAAAGATCATGTGACATCCTTCAGGTGTAATAGGTTGAGATGCTGCAGGAATCAGTTTTTTTTTAATAAGTTGTCCTTTAAATGTTTCAGGATGGTGAGAGTTGAGAATTCCTTTCAGGATTAGATCCATGATTATAACTCCAAAATATCAAAAAAGTCAAACCTACATTAAACACAAACACTGAAATCAACAAGCTGTCAAAATTATATTTCTGTATCTATTAATTATGCAAAAACTTAGAAAAGTACACATTTTTTTTGTTTGTTGAATGAGGACTATTAATTTAAAAAATAACATTTTACCTAAGAAACTTTTATGAGATTCCAAAAGGAAACAAGTAAACAGATAACCAGATATTCAGTGTGAGCACAGTCCACATGAAGTATGATACATTAACTGCACCATTTCCTGAGTTTCATGGACTGTTTTGTAAAATGCAGATGTGCTATTATATATACAAATCGGAAAGTAAATCTTTCAGCACAAAAAGGTTGTAAAGATTTAAAAAAAAAAGTTTTAAATTTATACAAGTAAAGATCACCATTTCTATCTTCATACAGTCCTTTACCTACATGTAGAAATATTGTGTGAAAGCTGGTAATGTTCTGAAAACAGTCAATGATATGCCTTTATCCTACCAATATTCTCACGTATTGAATAACTGAATGTAACAATCATGTTGGATTAGACTGATATATAAGAAAAGACACCATTCACAATTAATGCCTATATGGACACATTAGTTCACATTTGTGTTAAAGTATTGAAAAAGTGAATATACTACTTTCAATATTTAAAAACATGGCTTTTATTCTTAGTGGTGAAGTAATGGCTTTCATTCTTTCAAAATGGTTTAAAACATCACAATTCTGAAAGAAAATTCTGTTCTTTCAGTTTACCTCCTATGGGACATAAACATCCACCCACGTGTTTGTCGTGCATGGTGACCTGTGAAGGGGAGGAGAGGATCCTGATGGTTTAGGGGTGCAACCCTTACACACCACTTTGACCTTGAATTCCTGTAGATAGGCAATCTTAGAGTGGCCCCCTTGGGTCAGTTAGCTGGTCCACCTGGGCTAGGATCAACCAAGTACCTGTGTTGGATGTTCTCAAGAGGTGTTATGGACATTATATCTGATGCTGATGTTTGGGTATAGTGCTCATGAAACCGTGGCATTGCTGCAGTGTTCTTGTTTGACATTGTAGTGCATCTCCTCATAGGGATCCATGGTGGGTGGGGTCATTAGTAAATTAGTGAAAATAGTAAAAAAACAGCCTATAAGTAAACAACCATGTCTTGAAGATTCTGGGCAGCAATCTTCAATATCTGTAACACCTGTTGTACCTCATTTTCTTATGCTAAATTCTATTTCAGACAAACATTTAGGGCAAATGTCTCCCGTTTTCCTTCAGAAGAGACTAGAGGGACTTGCTGGCTCTCCAAAGTCAGTAAAGAAGCTTCAATCTGGTGACATATTGGTAGAAATATCCACATCTCAACACAGTAAAATCCTCTTGCATTCAAAGGCAATTGGGGATATACCTACTGAGGTTACACCTCATGCTACTTTGAATTCATCACGAGGAGTTAGTGTTGAGAGGGATTTGAAGAACATCTCTGAGTCAAAGATTCTTGCTGGTTTCTCCACTCAAGGCATTTCTGCAGTGAGGCGTATCTCCACTCGCAAAGGTGGAATTACGATGCTGACCAATGTCCTCATTCTGACATTTACATCATCACGTCCATCTGCTACCATCAAGGCAGGTCATCTTAATTGCAGAGTATGACCGTACATTCCAAACCCACTCTGATGTTTCCAGTGTCAACTGTTTGGTCACTCAAAGACATCATATCGTAGTTCTTTGATGTGTGCTCTTTGTGATGACAAGGACCATGATGCCTATGAATGTGAAATGGGCCCTCATTGCATCAATTGTAATGGCTCTCACCCATCCTACTTTCATTTTTGCCCTAAATGGTTAGAAGAAAAAGAGGTGCAGCGTTTGGTGCAAGTTAATAATATTACAGTACAGTGGAGCGCCATTAAGCCGCGGACCAGTAAACCGTGAAATCGCTTAAGCTGCTGTAGCAAGTCTTGTCCCAAAATTTTTGATGTATTAAATCTACTACCTGGCTTTTTAAAGTTTCTCACACTCTTCTTGTCTTTATAACTTCAAGGGGATATTTAAAAAGGATTTGCTTTAATTTGGAAAATAAATAAAATAAATTACAATAGAAATCGACCGTTAATCTACCTTATCCGCTCTCTATGTCAGCTTTATGGAGGCTGCCATTGTTACCGAATCACACCTCTCGATACATTAAAGTTAATCCGCGATAAATCCGTGAAAAAAGTGATCAATAATTAAAGTATTATTTTTAATTCGATAATCCGATATTTTTATCGAGTTGTATAAATATTGGCCACAAACCCAATAGAAATCACTTCAGTTTCTGAATTAATAGTGAGCATATCATACTGACATGGCGACCTGCATGTAACACAGGAAGACGAAATTTTACAGGGAAAAGCAAACCATCGCAATGCATTGGTCGTTTGTGTTAAAACAGCACTTGTCAATTGTATCTGAATAGTCTATACATTAATATTATAATGATCACGCAATGGCCCGGATGAGGCTCCTCGGCGGAGCTGTTGGCGACTTCGGCTTTTCAGTCACAAAGGTTTAAGCCACGGACCACTTAAGCCGCGGTTAAGCAGGTTGACCCCCCAAATACCGAGGCTTAATGGTGCTCCACTGTATTTACACTTATTCATTTAATAAAGATTTATATGAATCATATGGCAAGTACATTTGGATTTAAAACCACCCCACAACTAATTATTTTAATGAAGAAAAAAGCTAACTTCTAAGTAGTTGATATTATGACATCATGTACTGTAAAGCTACAATAAAATTGAATGCTATAGATTCAGACACTGTCAGTCCTCCCAGTACAAAAATAAATTTCTTTTTACCAAAATACAATAAAATGTGGTTCTGCAAAACAAAATATAAACTTATAGAATCAGTAATGGAAATTCCTATCCCCACCTTTAAAATTTACACAAAGGAATCTACTAAGGATTAGTAGATCTACAAAGGAACAGAAGTGTGGAAGTACAAAAAAAACCTGTTCAATAGCACAAGTCGTGAACTACTTTTTAAGGTATTGGCAAGAAACAGGACCCTGATAGAGTAAAATAAACTGAGACAAAAATAAGGAGAGAAAGTCCTTTTGACAAAACTCAAATGACCCTAAGGTTTGCTAAACATTGATATAAGTTTTTGCAGTATGTAGGAAGTGAAACATATTAGTGCTACACCACAAATAACTGATCTGTCAAACATTTTGTATGGATCTCAATATCAGACAAATGGGAGTAAAACTAACCTTTCAACTAGAAAATGCAGTTAAAAATGAAGGGGAAGAATCAAATGATGCTTTAAAGCAACAAAAACTTAGCATACCTGTGATAACAGGTATATAAAGATTGATGTAGTTCTTGGTGCTTTAAAAAGCTGACAATGTGCCTGCATAGCACAGAAGGAAAAGGGGAAGACTGTCCAAGTCTGTGTCATCCTAATCTTAGTCCTCAGGTAATGGCAGAATTGCCTATAGATCATATGATCTATCAGCCTGCATGAAATAAGCTATCTCCCACAAAATGTGGCCAACAGTTCCTCGAATTATAATGTTGCAATTGAAGTAATTGTCACAGACTGCTGAAAACTGATACCATTGGTAGTCATTGTAGTCATAATATTAAACTGTGAATACATAAATATTGACTTACTGCTAGTAACTGAGTGAGAAACAAAATTCACAACCAAATAAAGCAATCCAACTCAATAATGAGTTATAAATAATATTTTGAAATGTGAAAATCAGTAACTGAATGTTTTTAAAATACACTACAGGAAAAAATGTCTGAAATCAAACACTGGGTTTTAACACTGTCATATCAAATCAAGAAGTGAAGAAGTGGTTCAGCTGCAATAGAAGGGTTTGTTACACCCCCGTTGTTGAAGGACTACTGCAAATTTATATGCCTGAAACACAGCTGAACCACATGGTACATATGTGGAAATAGATGACTTTCAAGACTAGTGGCAAGCAAAAATTTGCACTCTCTTAGAAAGCAGTTCATTAAAGAATAGTTGTAAATGTGAGAAGAGGCAAGTAATTGTATTGGAATAATTACTGGCATTAACCAGTTCAAGAAGCAAACCAAATATAAAAAAATAGCAAGTAATAAAAGACAACAAACTCACAGTCCTAACCAACTAATAAAACATAACCAAGTCTCCATGGTACTAACCAACTAATAAAACATAACTAGATCACAGTACTAACCAACTAATAAAACATAACCAGGTCTTTATAGAACAAACTAACAAAACATACCTAGACCATAATACTAACCAACTAATAAAATACATCCAGACCATAGTACTAAACCATTAATAAACCACATCTGGACCATAGTACTAAACTGCTAATAAAACACATCCAGACCATAGTACTAAACTGCTAACAAAACACATCCAGACCATAGTACTAAACAACTAATAAAACGAGATCTAAAACTAATAATGAGATCATAGTTCTATTCAACTAATAAAACATAATCAGATCTCCAGAGTACAAAACAACAAGTAAAACATAACCACAATGTAGTACTAACCAACTAATAAAACATAACCAGATCATAGCACTAACCAACTAATAAAACATAGCCAGGTCTTCACAGAACTAACCAACCAATAAAACACATCCAGATTATAGTACTAACCAACTAATAAAACATAGCCAGGTCTTCACAGAACTAACCAACCAATAAAACACATCCAGATCATAGTACTAACCAACTAATAAAACATAGCCAGGTCAAAGTTATGGCCTATTAATAAAAAAATCCATTTCAAAGTATTGACAAACTAATTAAACGTAACCAGATCATAGTAGTAACTAACTAACAAAAACAACCAGATCATAGTACTAGCCAACTAACAAAAACAACCAGATCATAGTACTTTCCAACTTACAAACTTGCATATTTTTTGTAAATAATGTGTTTGTTTTTTTTAGTTTTTATTTCACAAATCCAAGTCACCTTTTATACATTTATGAATTGAACTTTTTAAAATTTCCTTAAAACCATTAAATTGTAGCTGGAAAAATTCTGGATTGGGCCCTGCAATGGAATTAAATTTGCACAAATTTCAAAACTACAAATTCTAATCAACATGAGGCAGCATTCAAAGTTATTATAGCTAGCAGGAGTTTCTCTTCTGGTTTCTTCATGTGGCAAAATAATGTACTAGAGGAATGTATCTTGTTAATTTTTATTAAATCATGCTTCATCTCTGTTGTTTGGACTTCTAGCTATATGCCAATATAATGATAACCTACATAACAAGTCCTACATTCATCAGTGTCTATAACCTACATAACAGGTCCCACATTCATGAGTGTCTATAACCTGTATAACAGGTCCCACATTCATGTGTGTCTATAACCTGTATAACAGATCCCACATTCATGTGTGTCTATAACCTACATAACAGGTCCTACATTCATGTGTCTATAACCTACATAACAGGTCCTACATTCATGAGTGTCTATGATCTGCATAACAGGTCCCACATTCATGTGTCTATAACCTATGTATCAAGCCTGCATTCATGAATGTCTATAACCTACATAGCAGGTCCTACATTCAAGTGTCTGCAACCTATATAACAGAATGTCTATAACTTACATAACAGGTCCTACATTCATAAGCATCTATAACCTACATAACAGGTCCTACATTCATGAGTGTCTATAACCTACATAATGGGTCATATAATTGTAAGCATCTGTTCAAGGTAATTCAAAATTCATTCTTCAAATTAATACAAAGCCCTTGGTAAGAAAAATGTGCCTTAAGTGCATTAATCAAAATAATATCATAGAAAATTCTGTTGTTAGAAATGTTTGAATCCATTTAATGCATTAAGTGTTTAAACTTTGAAAAAAAATATTTTTAGTTTATGTAAACATTATTATATCAGTTTAAAATGAAAACTATATTAAGAGTCTTACACATAAAATACTGTATATTTCTGTCAATTCTATAAACTGAAATAGTATCTTAACATGAGAAACTTGTATCTGTGGTATGATAATGAATGGATTGATTCTGATTATATAGCAGGTGCCAATCACATTATAAGAGAATTGGTAAGCTAATATTACAAGAAACATCTGCAGGGTGGTTGCCCCAGTCCCCCCCTGCTCTCCCCACTAAATCTTGCAGGATACTTCATTTTGATATTATTCTGTTCCTGTAATCAAGCTCTGCAGACCACAGCCTACACTTTACTTTTTAGAACTCATGCCACAACAAAATTGATTAAATTGTATTTTGCTTATTCGAAGTTCCAAAGTCAACACAACTATATTGTAACGTTTTGAAACAACATGGGACCTATTGATCCATCTTGGCTGTTTCATCCTGTAAACTAAATTAACTTTAAAAAAAAAACTAAAGTAAGCCCTTATCATTCACATATCTATCAAACTTTTTCTTAAATTTACTGCTTCTACAACATCTGAAGGCAACCCATTCCAAAAGCCAAACACAGTGTTAAAAAATAAAACATTCTCAGCTGAAGATGATTCCTACCCTGCCAATATTTATACTTGTGTCCCATAGTCTCAGTATTCTCACTGTTAAATATGAAAAATGATGTATCAACATCAGTTCCCTTTACAATCTTAAACAGCTCAATCAGATCTGCCCTAAATCTTCTTTTCTCAAAAGAGAACAATTTGAGAGATTTCAGCCTCATACAAGAACAATTCCATCCCATGTAACATTCTACAGGGTGTTCAGAAAGTCACTGTGCACTTATATATTTATTTACAGACAAAACTACACAGTGACTTTCTGAACACCCTGTAGTAACTCTTCTCTGAGCACTTGCCAACAATACAATGTCTTTCCTAAGGTAAGAAGCCCAAAACTGAACATAATATTCCAAATGTGGCCTAACCAGTGACCTGTATAAATTAAATTATAACCTCTTTCACTTGTATTCAATATTTCTGTTGATACAACCTAAAATCCTATTCACCCTACCACTAATAACAACACACTGATTAAACAGCTTCAGAGACTGCTGACTATTACACTAACATCCTCTTTCTTCGTAACACAATTAATGTTATTCCCATTCAAATTACAAAAACTCATGTGCATTATCTTTAATTTATTATAATTAAACCCCATCTGCCATTTATTAAATTATCCAAGTCACTAACTGATCTAAATCCTTTTGTAAAGCAGCAGCATCCTCAACACATCTTGTAACACACAAGTCATTTACATCAGTAAATTTAAGTAATGTATTCACAGTTCCTTCATCTGAGTCTTGACATCAAGGAGAGCAGTGGTCCTAAGTCCTGGGATAGCCTACTTGTGACATTAATCCAATTTGTCTTAACTCTATAACAACCTTTTGTTTTCTTCCATCCAAAGACTCATCTGTGTAATTAGCTACCTTATTACCCACATCTACAGTTTTTTTTAAGTTTTTTATGTGGCACCAAGTCAAAATCACCCTGTTATAAAAATATATTTCTAATAATAAAATATCACATTCAAATAAAAAATAATAATGGAGTAAAAGAAATAAAATCCAAGCCTCTTGAACTACATATTATCTTTCTTTTCCAAGCCACTCATTAAAAGTAAAGGTCTACCTTTGAAAATGGTTGTGTTACAAGTTTTATTGTTTTGTGATGAACCAATTTATGGTGACTTCAATTATATTCAGTCATTTAATGAAACCACTATAAACTGTATCTAATATAATAATATAATCTAATGCTGGAGCTTAAAGTTTTGAGTTTATTAATCTATCTCTTTCAAAGTTATATTTGTGATTTATAACATTTTAAGAGAGAAAAAGCAGCTAATCTTAAAGCTCAAAACCTACATCCTGAGCTTAAGATTTGCTCTGAACAATACAAGTTAAAAGATATATTAACAGCATATCCAGAGCTTGAATATTATGAAACAGCAAAAACTAGCTAACTTATATAAAACTAAACATTGCATACTTTGTGTAATGACCTCATTGTCAGCCTGTGTTTGTCAGTATGATACCATAGTATAATTAAAATAAATTATATTGCAAGATTACAAGTTATGATGTTATTTTTCATGTTACACTTACAAAACAAGAACACAATAATTCAATTATTTTTGTGAACTTTATTTACAGTTTTATACTTTCTCATCTCACTCAGAGAGCAATTGGGAAATACTTGCATTGTGTAAACAGATGTTAGTAAATACAGTCACTCAATTGTCATTCAATAGTCTACTACTTGTCACTAAATTTGAACTAATTAAAAATTAGATAACAATAACACACACACGTTGTGCAGTCACATTAAGAAAAATTTATTTCAGGGTGAAATTTTGACAAGCAGGTTTGATATGGTGAGAGACAAAACCACCCACTGAGTATGCTGAATTACATACATAGACACACTCACACATTTACCTTTTTAAGTTTGTCCTATGTGCTTTACACTATCAGTGTAATTTCCTAATTGTCAAAAAACATTGACAGTGTATGGCACATTTGATTACAATTCAAATTTTGACCTTTTCAGTGCCTGCCGCGCAAATCAGCTCGGCTTCTTTCAGTACACAGCCTAGGATAGAGAGGTATTCTAGAAACTGGAGATTTAAGGCTATTTCAACAAATCTTGATGAATAATGTTAAGCACACTTCTAAAATTATAAAAAAATATATATTAAGGAAAATATACATGATTAAATCTATATGGATTATACTTTGTGGACCATAATGGACATTATACAGTCCTTCTTATATTCACTCTTCATTGTAGAAATGGCATTATAAATTTAAGAACTGCTGAGGAAATCATTTTCTAATGCATCAAGCATCTTCTTCAACACTGTACCTTTAGACTTTACTGTGTCATTAGTTCACATTATACTGAAACTGATGATTTCTTACATATGACTCCAAGCCTCCTTTATGAAGAAAATGGTACTATTATGCCAATTGTTTTATGTTTTGTTGTCAATGCAGTAATTAATTAACAAATTCTCCAATTCAGCTGGTATGAAATATTAATTGGGATATCTTTGAATAAGTTCTTTCCTCATTCAACCTGGATCCACTGTTCAGCTTAATCAATACAATTAAACTATCACTTTTACAACTAGTTAATTTCTTTATGTTGGCTCTCATGGTCTCTGGTCAGATTAGGTCTGGTACATCGACCTAGACCCCAAATATTTTCCTTTTGTCTAATCTAAACAACCCAAACATGTCTGCAATAACTGGATGGTTTGTGTTGCAGCTTTGGTTTGTTTCGATTTCGCACAAATCTACTCGATAGATACTTGCGCCTGCCGTCTCTAATTTAGCAGTGTAAAACTAGAGGGAAGACAGATAGTCATTACCTCCCATCGCTAACTTTTAGGCTACTATTTTATCAACGAATAGTAGGATTGACTGTAACATAATAACGCCCCTGTAGCTAAAAGGTCGAGCATGTTTGGTGTCACGGGGATTCGAACCCGTGATCCTCAGATTACGAGTTCCCTAATCACGTGGCCATGTCGGGCCTCGTGTTGCATGTGTTCAGAGTTTAAACAAACGAAGAAGCCATGATATAATTATATTTCTAAACCATCGTGACAATGATGCTGAAAATGATACACTGATAGTTGTATTTAATTATACTATATCGTATAAACAACGGACAATGTAACTTACCAAATCTGAAACATGAAATTGAATTTTTTTTTCACATGATAGTAGATATCCTACAGCATCGTTTTTTGTAATTCGGTTACTTACGATCTATCCTTTCTTTGTGCTACTACTTTATGGCTATAATTAATAATACTTATATGATTAATCACAATCAAATCATTGTTGTTTGTTTGTATTTCTTACAACGTTTACCACATCAGGCCTAACACTAACACTTGCCCATGAGTTGATTATCGTTATACAAAAGTACACTTCCGGCCAACAAAAAGAATGTTCATATTAAATAGAACTGAAATGGAGAAAAAGAAAATTGACAAAGGCCAACAAAACAGGTTATGTTATAAATTTAAAAAAATACAATAACAGCAACTTTTATAGCAGATAAATTTTAATTTTAAGTATTACAGCATTTTTACCCACAATACGGTAGTTAGGAACATTGTAAAAATAAAAATAGGAAGTTCTCTAATTCAAGAGTTTGTACAAATGTAGTTGTGGGTTAATTAATTAATAGGCTCCTCGCCAAACATATGTTGCAAGCTGATATAAAGGAATAATTTTGGTAAATAGAGATAAAAAGTCCTTTTCGTGTTATTCTAATATTTTTTTTATTACACTGAACGACAAAAAACTTTGCAACTCGAAAAATCTCAAATGATACGGGGTAATCTGATGGTGCTGATTTCAAAAATGTATCAGGTCATCCCTTACGTAATGTCCGATTTTAGGTTCAGAAAAACAAAAAGGATTTCAAACGATTTTAATGTTAGTTAATCAATAATTTATGTGTCATTATTATTAATTACTTCCTGCCAACGATTCAAAAGCTTCTGAATGCCACTTCTATAAAAATATTTGGGTTTGGAGATAAAGAATGTAGAGAGGGTAGTTTTGACATCTTTACGTGTTCCAAGCTCTTTTCCATCAATATAGCTTCTGCAAATTTCGGAATAGATGATAGTCAGATGGGGCAAGGTCTGGAGAATTAGGAATATGTGGAAGTTTTTTCCAGTCTAGCTCTTCAATCTTTTCAGATGTAATCCCTGCTGTACGGGGCTGGGCATTACCCTGGTGTAACAGAACACCTTTATGATTGATCAAAGTAGGCCTTTTTTCTTTCAGTGCAACTTTCAAGCGCTCTAACTGTTTACAATAGAAGTCTGATGTAATCGTTACATTGAGTGGCAGTTACTCAAAGTGGATCACACCAACAATATCCCTCCAAACGCTTAACAAGGCTTTCCTAGGGTGGAGGTCCATTTTGGACTGTCCTTTAGCCAGTTTACATGTATTGAGCCATTGTCTGCGGCGCTTAACACTTTTAGAAAATATTCATTTTTCATCTCCAGTCACTAACCTCTCCAAAAAAAAAACGTAACTTACGTTCACAAGATTGCAGAAAATGCAAATGTCCACTCTTGCTCTAAGGTTGGCTTTTGTCAAATCATGAGGGACCAATTTTCCAGGTTTTGACACCTTTCCAAGCTGTTGCAGATGACGGCGAACTGTTGAATGGGTTGAATTAAACTTCTGTGCTCGTTCTTTAACTGCTACAGTACACTCTTCATCAACTGTAGCCAGCAGCAAGTCATCATTAAACTCAACAGGACGATCTGAATGAGGCGCATCACTTAAGCTGTAGTCACCTGATCTGAACTTCTGAAACCACCTTCGACAGTTTTTTTCATAGAGACTCCGCACTATAAACACCTTGAATGTTTCGTGTAGTTTCTCCTGCACTATTGCTTCTTTTAAAACTCATGAAGCATTATATATCTAATTGGCTCCTTAGACACATCCATCTTCATAAGGGTTTTATATGATTAATGATCTAAAAAAGTTGGGTTAGTTTCTTTAATTTGTCTAAACATTTTTATACACGTCCTACTATATATTTTAGTCATTAAAGCCTTCAACAAAGACATGAATAATAATGCACCTTCTGTATTAAATTTTCGGACATTACTTATGCAGTGGCCTGATAGTTAGTATTTGTCCATCACCTCTAGATTTTTAGTTGTATTATTTCAATATTTTATCAGATATCTGTGAAATACCCTACATTCATCTCAGTACAATAGGTTTATGGTGTGAAATTAAGTTTAATTGGATAGTTTAATGGATAAAAGGCATACATTTTTGATAATTTCAAACACTAATTGTATTTTATTGGTTTAAAATTCTGAATATATTGTTCATATATGCTATTTTTGTTAATATAATTGTATGGAATAGCACTACTTTTGCTGCGTTTTTACGTTCACTAGTTTCTGTTCAGAATTACGAAACAATCACTTACTCAGTTTGCCAAAACATTCGAAAACTCCCTCCAAACTACCAAGACTATTCAAGCCCTGAGTAAATAACATTGATCTCGTGCGTAGCGAAAGAATATAATATATATTTAAGTTCATAATATGTTGAATGTTCGATGGCTGACATACTAACGCTTGTTTATTAGTTTGTTTTTGAATTTCACGAAAAGCTACACGAGGGCTATCTGCGCTAGCTGTCCCTAATTTAGCAGTGTAAGACTAGAGGGAAGCAGCTAGTCATCACGACCCACCGCCAACTATTGGGCTACTATTTTACCAACGAATAGTGGGATTGACCGTAACATTATAACGCCCAGACGGCTGAAGGAGCGAATATGTTTGGTGCGATGGGGATTCGAACCCACAATTCTCAGATTACGAGTCGAACGCCTTAACGCACCTGCCCATGCCAGGCCTCATTGTAACGCACACTGTCGAACTGTTCTCATCTGAAGTGCTATAAGTTTTTAGTTCCTCTCTCTCAGTTTCTGCTCACTCGCTTAGTTGTTCACTTCACCCCACTTTGCGCACAGTCAAAACAAATTCTGATTTTCTTCATCATATGATACCTGCTATATAATCCAATTCTACAACACTTTTAAAAAAAAACTTCAGTTTTATAAACGTAAATTCTTTTATTCTTTTGAGAAAATAATTTCGAATGCTAGTTGCATCCAGTTCAAGTAAAGTCTGAAAGTATACAAATCACCCAAATATTTTCTGTTACTTCTGTGAAAAATATGTTAAAGTTTTACAAAGAAATAGCGTATTGTCATCATTTTGGATGTAAAATTGGCAACCAAGAAAAACATTAGACCCTACATGTATATTGCACAGTTTGTGCATGTGGGTCGAAATAGTGGCGTGGCTGAGTAAGGTCTGATTTTTTAAATTATGTTCAAAGCTATACAAAAGTTATCTGCGCTAGCAATTTCTAATTTAACAGTGAAAGGTTAAAAGGAAGGCAGCTAGTTATCACAAACCACCGTCAAGCTGAATAAAAAAAAAGAATGTATGCCATTTGCGGTTCCCATGATACGGCGTGAGTCCGATTATCATCAAATTAACTGTTATAACCGGTTATAATATCCAGATACTGCATATGCGATTAAACCAGTACCTCATTAGGATGGTCTTCCAGTCCCGCATCCACCAGTGAATTGAGAAACAGAAGAGTTATCTTGCGAAGAAGACAATAAATCATCTCCATTCTCTTTATCTAGTAATTCTACTTCCGTGATGCCTCAACATAAATTGCTTTATCTTATCACACATAATAGTTAAATTATTTGATTTTTGACTTGTTTCTATTGAAGCAACATATAGAACTTCTTGACTTTCGTTTACAGTAATAGATTTAATTAACCAAAGGAACAATAATTTCAGTTTACTGAAGTTGCCATCAAAGTATTGCTTCCCTCTATAGCAAGCAAGATACTTTGTGTTTCCGAAAAAAAAAAAATTAATATATTAATAGAGGAGCTGGGTACTGAATATCATCCTCAGGAATGAAGAATTTTTTTTATTGACTAACTTAAAGTAGAAAAAATAAGTAATCGATTCTTCTTACTTGTCCTGTGAACTAGAAATAAATCTATCACAGCGTGTAGATTATACCTGAAGCCAT
Organism: Tachypleus tridentatus; assembly: GCF_004210375.1. Lineage (NCBI taxonomy): Eukaryota > Metazoa > Arthropoda > Merostomata > Xiphosura > Limulidae > Tachypleus > Tachypleus tridentatus. The sequence goes on from NC_134826.1 coordinate 75,035,254, forward strand.
CAAATAGATCACCATGGGTAAAACATACGTGATGGTGTAAAAGTTATTGTACTCCTGCTAAACCTTCAAAGTGAATATACCAAACATTGTTGCTTTTTGTGTCTCTTGGACACACAAAAGGATAAAAAAATCATTTCAAAAAAGAATAAATGGTCAGTGAAATAGAATTACCTACCAGGGAAAAGATTATCTGGTATCAACCTTTAGTTAAACCGAAAAAAATTCGTTTCTGTTTCTACTTCATACTAACCTGATACTCGTGAATAAATTTGCAAAAGAAATAAACAAAGGAAGTAATGGTTTCAGATGTATATCTGAAAGTTTACAAAAATCGGTGAAGCAAAAATGAAAGGAAGTACCTTTGTTGGGCCATAGATTCAGGAAGTGTATCTCAGAAAGGCCTCTTTCCTTGTTAGTATAAGTGTTAATACCCATACCCGCCGTTCTGAGATACATTTTTATTTCAAGCGGGTTTCTCGTCATCAAGATTCAGGAAGTGTTGATGGATGATGATTTTAAAACAATACTCGATCAGAAAGAATTTGCTGCCTGAAAAATCATTTAAAATGATTGTCAAAATGTCTTAGGAGTTCACAAAGAAGAAAAGTATGCCGTCATTGTTAATGGTATGTTCGAGAACTACAGGAAAACAGAATTCAAAGATGTCACTAAAGACGCACTTTTTACTCTCGCATTTAGACTTCTTTCCAAATAATCTTGGTACAGTGAGCGATAAGCGTGGTGAGTGCTTCAAACCAAAATATTTCCACAATGGAAAAGTAATATTAAGGAGGATGGAATCATGTGATTATGAAATATTACTACTGGTTCTTACAGTGTAAAACTGAGAACATAGACAAAAGATGCAAAATCAAGTAGATATTTTGTAATAAAATATAATACCATGATGTAAGTTTTGAACATTGCCTGAATGTACTTTCAGTACATGAGCTTATTGCTTTTTAAAGTGGTTAAGCTACTAATTATTTATTGTTTTTTAATATTCTTATATGTAATTTTCAATTAATAAATAAAGTTAATGAAGAAAATGTTGATATTTTAACAATATATAAAACATTTTAAATAACTCTCTCATAACTCGGAAACTAGAGGTGACTATTCATTTAATAATTTTCCTCTTAATTTTTACAATAACCATTGTTGAATTATTCAGACATGGTTAGATATTTGTCTGGTAGCAGAAACTTTTTTATTGTTATTGCACAGTGTTGTTTGTCAAATTAGAAATAACTTAAGATAAAAAAAGTAGTTCAATGAGCCAATGGTGACTGTACAGACTGATGGATAGAGTTCGATGCACTACAGAAGACAAATAATTAAAATAGATGAGTTTTTATAACAATGAAACACTAGTGCTAACTTTATACCAAATTTAAACTACATTTTAACTGAAGTTTAGGAAGTTTCGAGAGAAACAATAAAATATAATTAATTTACTATTCTTTTGTTTTTCTCCTTTTCCACTCCAGTTATATCTGTAACTGTCTGCACTCACGTTTTCTTTATTTCCCAAATTAATTAGTAAGGATTGTGAATAATGTAGTTTAGATTTTAGAAATTTTTTACGAAAAGTGTTACAGAAATTATAGTGCCTTAAACACGAAAACAAAATAAGTATCTCCAAATAGAATTGCCATTACTTCTTCTATGAGTCACAATTGTCTCGAATAACATAACTTGATAGTTAGAATTACATTTACCAGCAATAATGTATTAGTGCAGGTGGAGTAAACAAATATTTTTTTTTAATGATTATGTTACTAACGTTAGTAAATTAAGTGAGATAAATTTATATAGGGATGTGTCGAAACATTATTTAATCACGATAGTCGAAGTTTGTATATCGGAGCTAACAATGCTTTTGTGCCAATGGTATTTAGTAGGCCTACAATCTAATACTAATAATAAATAATAAGTAAATAGCACCGTTACCAGCAGAACTAGAACGAAGTAATCAAAATTATATTTATAAATGTAGTGATAGTGATTGTAAAATCATTAGTATGCCCAAGAAAAATACCGTGTTTCAAGATATGCCATATGAACTGCAATTGAAAGTTTTCTCATTTCTTACTCCAAAGGAGTTGTGTCATTGTGTAGCACCTGTTTGTAAAGAATGGTTAGAACGTGCATATGATCCAGTATTGTGGAAGAGTCTGAACTTGAAAAACTTTGTGCGTGATGAAAAAGATGTGAATTCTGTATGTACTATACTGATACGATCCACAATGTTAAGGTCACTTACTTTGAGAGCATCATCCTTTCCTCTTGATAAAATAGCTTTCTACTCATCATATTTTCCTCTATTGAAGAAGCTAGACTTGGGTTTTTGTGTTGGAGTTGGGAATGAGGTGTTATGTACTTTTATTACTAGTTGTCCTCTTATTGAAGATCTCAATGTTGAGGGATGTGTAGGAGTTGACTGCCAAGCTGTGTGTAAAATAATTTGCCTCAAACATTTGAAGAAACTGAATCTTTCCCACTGTACACATGTCAACAATGAAGCTGTTATGAAGATTGCATCACATTGCTCAAAACTAGAAAGTCTCAACATAGATGGAATAACTCGAATAACTGACAGGTATGTCTCCACATCATTAAATAATTAATTAGGTGGCTTGTTCAAATTATAACCATATCAACATGTAACTGGAAATGGTGTCTGATAATATTGCCTTTAGTAGAAATTATATCAGTAATAATGCAGAGTGAGGAGAATTTTGCTATTTAAGAATCACAAGCATACTATTATTATTGTTTTTTTTTAAGAAGAAGAAATGGTGTCATGTTTTACCACATTTCATCATAACTGATTTCATTTATTTCCTGCATTCATAGTAAATGGTTGCATGATATTTAATTTATTTTTTCATAATTGTGGCTGACACATGTGTACAGTGAGAAATGTATGTTCCAGCTGCAGTGATGTGATAAAACCTATTCTGATAACTAAGTGTAAGTTGAAGTCATTATCAGTATATTTATAGTACCAAAATACTATACAGGAATTATCCTGTTGGTTTTCTATTGAAAAGTGATTATAATAGAATGTATACAGTAGGTTTAAATACTAAAAAGTGTAGAGTTACACATATTATGTAAGTATTAAAACATCTTTTATTGATTGTAAATATCATTAATATTATGGAAAGTACCTGAAGACAGAGTGTTGAAGGTCTGAACTGTTCAAGCTGTGGTCAAAAGAGTAAATAGTGTTCTGGAAAGTAAAGTTTTAACATAAGAGCATCAAAGAAAACTTAATCCTTTCTTGTAAATTTACCTGTCCAGAAAAAAAGAGAGAGAGAGAAAACCAACAATACATACAGACTTGATAGTTATAACTAACAGGATAATCAATCAACTGATGTGTCTTCTAAAGGACAGACTTGATAGTTATAACTAACAGGATAATCAATCAGCTGATATGTCTTTTAAAGGATTAATTTATTGCTCCAAATATTCAAACATATAAATACTAATAATAAGTAGGTAATCAATGATTAATAAACATAATGGTGTAACATACTGTGTTGACAGAACATTTCCTGAAGAAAACGGACCAATGTTCCATCAAAATATGAAGAATGCTCGTCCATTAAAAGTCCCTTCATTATACTTATAAATTGTTGTTTGTCTGTTTATCGTTATATTAGCATTACGTGTTTGAAAGACCTAAACAATCACTTCTGGTTCTGGTCCAGGCGAAATAAATTTAAACCTTTAATATTTATACTATATAAATATAATTTCAGTATATTCTTTTTTAATATGTAACATGTTGATATTCATTCTGTCATATAGAAGTATTCCACATACAGTATTTCAAGTGAAACTCCGTCTAAGTCTTATGCAAGGTATAAATACTGGTTAAATAAGCATCTATAAATATCCCAGAATTCCATTAGTTTTTCATTATAACTGAGCAATAAATAGAAGGCTTTTAGATTTTTACCAACAAACATTGAAATGTCCATTTTTTCCCATTACGGCTGTGTTACTCTGATCTAATTTTCCAAATTTTTGTACCATAAATACATATGTAACTTTATACATCATAGAAGTAAGACTCATTTTCCATATACTAAACCAATAACTTAGGTCATACTGCTTTTTCTGAATAATTGAAACACATTGTACTATCAGGTAAAATTGAAATGTCTAAATGTTTCTTTCACTATCTCATACCTTTAGACCATATAGCTCTTAGTTCAGTGAAATCTTTATCTTTTAAATAATACAGTAACAAATGTCGGAGAATTTAGGATATGTCTAGGAAACAGGATGCCCAGTGGAAGATGTGGCATTTGATCAGTACATATTTTCAATATATCTATAAAGCAAAAACGTATTGGTAGCAAATTCTTGGTAGAAATTGTTAGTTTAATTTGAGGATATGTACAAGTACTAAATTCCATAGAAAGTTACAATACCTTAGAGGGTAGCAGAAAATGTTGAAAGAACAAGTCATTAGTGTTAGCAGGCAAACCTGTTACTTTAAACAGTGAAATTTAGTACATTCCAATGCATAAAGTACACGGATATAGCCCAGAAAGAGGTTACGTGTTATATTTCATCCTTGAGCTACTAGCCAAGACTCATATGCAATAATTAAAATAGTATTTTCCCATACTACAATATCAACAGCTGTAAAGGAAAAAGGAACATTAGTTTAAAGAATAAATTTAATATTTATCATGGACAGGTACTTTCAGAATTGACAAATTTTAAATTAAAGGACAAATTTTCCAAATAGTTTTGAGGAAGCATTCCGTTCAAATGAACAGTTGATGAGCTTAAGTCAAATCACAAGTGCATTTGACATTGTAACAGTTTCTGGTTTCCTGCCAGTTTAAAATTGTAGTCTACGTATAAGAGCACATGACAAATAGGAATGATTTTCCTGACACTTTTGAGAAATGGGAATTATAGCTGGCTATAGAAGTAGTTTGACTACTTTAAGGGTAGGATTTTATCACACACAGAGAGAAAATGTTGTAATAAGAATTGTATAAGGATTTGTTTTTAGTGACAATTATTTCCTCAGATGTTAGAAAATTCAAATAAAATGAAAAATATGTTGCATATTGAAGGCATTTTGCATCAGAAATTGTGGGGCTCAAACACCCATAATCACATATCTGTATCTGATACTGGTTCAGGAAACAGGAATATAGATAATAAGTCACGATATCATAATTTAGAAAGATGAAACACCTAAATCATCATATTCTCTAAATTACAAAAAATATCTGTTTTACATCTATCATCATCCTTGTTTTAACTGTTCAAATTCTTCATTGTGAATTGCATTGTCTATGTTTATCCCCTTTTGAAAACAGAAACGTAATAAAAACAATTAGATGAGGAATGTAAATGAAGTTGACTGATATTCCTAAATGGTAAGAAAATCCTCTCCTTAAGCCATCTTAACTATTGTAAACAGTTTAACTTTCCACAAGCATTCAATTAATCCTCAATAAAGCATATATATTTTTATGAACAACACAAATCAAACTGATATGCTTCATAATTTGCACACTGGCATATTTCTTACCCTTGTTGTGTGGGTCATCCATCTGCTCTTGAACTTGCCTCATTTTCTCCTGGACATTTTGAAATTCTTTGGGTTGAAGAAGATTTTGATCATTTTTTCCCACTACCAGGTTTTGCTGTGTCTTTTTATTCCCAACCCATTACTTACCAGACCTAACAGAGCATTTTTGGACATGGTTTCTCAGATATGTGATGTTTTATTAATTTTCAATTATCCCAGTGCTTTTTATTGCATGATAGATCTTACATTCCATATTTGGTGTTCCCTCCCTTTACAGATATTAAAGTTTATAGTGAGCACTTTTCTTCACAATTATTATTGGATAATCAACAGGTAACTCAGTTGGAAGTTTTCAGTACATGTATTTGATCAATTGTTTATTTAAGTAAAATACTTACAGTTCAGTAGGAAAATTTACATTTCAGTGCTGTGTGTTTACTCGGTGACAATTTGCACTCTTCGTTGCAACACTTGGAAGTTGATGGTGAAGACCTGACAGATGCCAGTTACCTAAGCCTCAGCAAGTGCATTTACTTAAAAACCTTTGCAGTGTCTTATGCTGAAGAAATGACAGACCAAAGCCTTGAGTATTTAAAGGTTTGTAAATAGTGATTTCTGTAGATCTGTTTCATTTTTTAATATCTAGGAAGTTAATGATTTTAAGGTAACTCACCACATAATTAGCTGTAGTTTTAGAGTTAACTAAAGTAAGTTAGTGAGTCTTACACTGTAGAAAGCAGCATACTGTAAGGAATTGTACTTCAGTGTACATTGTGCTTATTTGTATTTACTTGTTCCTTTAGAGTTGACTTGTCTTTCAGTCAGACTGTAATCATTCATGTACATTCATATTTTTTATGTAGATATTTACAGCATTTATTAATAATATTGGTTTAATTGTAAGAATACCAGAACATAAGTATATATATATATATATATTGGTATTTCTGGTACAGTAGCTTACCTCTTCTCACAAAATAACTTTTCTCGACTAGCACTACTCTCTGTTGGCACAAATTTTCAATGCACACCACAAGCTTTCTGTTTCCTGATTCTGCATATCCATATGCAGCAACTCTTCACCAATAGTGGTGTGACACCACCCATATTGAAATCAGCGCCCTCTTCACATCTGTATTTGTTAATCATTTCTCAAATGGCAGTAGCACTGCCAGACGTACTGGATTTTGTTCACAGATTTGTCAATGTTTTGTGTTTTACTACTAACTCAGTACTTCTTTACTGTTTATTTAAATTATCATGTTTTGGTATTATGAAAGGTTGTTTTACTACTTTTCTTACTTTTTCATGTATATTTGAACTAGTGTACTGTGGATTCTACTTTGTGGCGATTGGTACCTGATCAGGTATAATTCTTTTTTTGTTGAAATTCTACACTGTTTATCCTGCCACCATTTAGTCCTTCCTACCATGAGCTTTATGTACAATTCCAGATGCTGCCAGGTCTTGGTTGTGTGTGTCCATTTTGTTAACTAAGAGTAAACTGTTATATTGCAGGTTTGGGTTATGCATGCCATAGAGATGGGGTGTTCCATAGAACATTTAGTAGTTCCCTCTAGTTTTTTAATTTGTAAATATTTCCTTTCAGGACTGTACACTCCTAGATTGACATAAGTACATGAGTAAACCAGATGGAGATTGCTGTCAAACTCTGAAGTTCCATGGCATTGAAACTCTTTCTGTTGTAGGCCTGAAGTATAATTCCAGATGTCATCAGGTTGTGGTTGATTGACTGTTGACATAGTCGACCTGCTTTTCAAAATAGGGTATTGAGATCACCAATTGCACTTTTACTAATAAAGCAGAGAACAACATTTTGACTTTCTCTTTGTTAACCTGAAGATGACCTAAGAAGGTTGAAATGTTGTTCTCTGCTTTATTAGTAAAAGTGGTAATACCAATATCAGCTATTCTGAGATACAATTTCATTTCAAGTGGGTTTCTTGTCATCAAGAATTACTTCACCACTGTGACAATATGAGAAGTATAAGTCTTTTGTGTTTCCTTTTGTATTGTATTATCTGTTTAAACTCCATTATGCCTGAACTTACCTACATAGTGCCATTGTTAACTGTATGTGTTGCAAACTTTCTCTTTGTTAGCTTGAAGATGACCTAGGAAGGTCAAAATGTTGTTCTCTGTTTCATTAGTAAAAGTGTTAATACCATAATAGCCGTTCTGAGATACATTTTTATTTCAAGTGGGTTTCTTGACATCAAGAATCAAGAACCCATTGCACTGTTTTTGTTGATGTAGTCTTTCAGACTCTCCAACACATTTTTTTTCTCCCATTCTTCTATTGGGGTATGGGAGTCTTACCATTTACCAGTTCCTAGCTACTGGAATGATGGACCAAGAAGTGCTGTTCTCCTGACTGATAAACATTGCCACTTAGTTGGTAATAGGGTGGTGGCATTCTGTATATGTTGCTGGTGTAGTGTACTTCCTACTACAGACCTGATGTACAATTCCATGTTTTGGTTGAAGCATATAGTATTGCATTTTGCTTCTCAGGCTGTGATATTCTTCCTTCCTATTGTTCTTCAGTTATTGGTTGGAGATGGTTCAGCTAAGTCAGTCCTCATGGGCCATTATCCTTGTTCCTATTACAGACTGGATAACAAATGCTCACTACCACCAGGTTTTGGACTGGAGATCCACCAGAAATTTATTATCTCTCTTCTCATCATCTGTCTAACATTAATTCTCATTGGATCTGGTGTGGGTTGTAACTGGATGCATCATGTTTTCCCTCTTCTGAACTGCTAGATATTGTCCTCCTGCTGTGAACTGGAAGTACCATATCCAGTGTTGTCATGTTTTGAACCTGAGATGCCATCCTGCCAGGGCTTTTCACCTATCTACTGTTTGCTGGACATTGTCCCCAGGGGATCTAATATTGTTTGTATTGGAGATGAATTTTGGTACAGAAGCTCATCTTCCCTACCAATTCTTATTTTGTGGTGAAGAGGTAGGTGATCCTCTACCTACTGTGGATCTAACATACTATTCCAGATACTGCCTGGTGTTAGATAAGGTCAAGCTATCACTACAGTCTATTGTACCCTAACCACTTGACACCAAAGCTTACCAGTCATTGGCTGTACGCATTCTGTGATTCTTTTGTGTTTGCGACACTATCATAAAAAAGTGACAATTATACCTGGATCAGATTCAGTACAGTCTCCTGCTGAGAGGTGATGTTTTCTGTTTTAGTTCTACACTTTGGGTGTTTTCTAAAGAGGAACATTTTTGTTATTGGTCCTCCATTAGTTCAATGTGGGATTATAGTTATCATAACTGAAAATATATCTCTGATAGATACTTATTTCCTCTCTAATTTCCCACCCAGCTTTTCCATTTTTGATGATATATGGTGAAGGTCTTCTGACCAAACTCGAAGTGATTAACATGTGCAGATGTGAAGAGAATGTTATGTATGGTAGGTGTGGGGTCACACTCTTATTGGTGAAGAGTTTCTGCATGATCATTTGCATGTCAATATGCAGAAGCAGGAGGTGGAAAGCTAGTGGTGTGCATTGGAAATTTGAACCAAAAGAGGTAAGTGCTAGTAAAAAAAAAATTATTTAGTGAGAGAGGTAAATATTTATTATAAATACAATTTTAGTGTAGAAAAATACTATCTTTGGGCATTCAATTCTTTCAGACTGTTAGCTATTGTGGGTGCATAGGGTGGCAACAGACAGTGAAATGGAAAATGAATGCGTGCATAATCATTTTGAATGATTGACCATGCAGTTTCTTCTAGTAAGAAGTTAACATTATTAAAACCTGTGAAGTTAAAGTAAATACAGTTAGTGATCTCTTCTACCATCATCCATGATGAAGATACTTATGTTGTTGTTATTTAGTATTTCAATCATGAATTAGTAACAGCATATTGAAGAAAGAGTTCTCGGTGTTGACCAGTTTCTTAAAATGTCTAAGTACTGTACTGTTGTCGGTGGTAGGACAAACAGGATTTACGTTGTGTCCAGAGAAATGTTGTATACAAGTCTAATTAGGTTAGGCCTTGTGGAGTGTTCTATGTAGTTTTGAGCTCTTGCATTGGAAAAGACATTGAATTATTGGAAAAAGTTCAGAGAAAGTATGATACTAGGGGTAGAAAGATTGTAATATAACAACAAATTAAGATATCTCAAAATTTCTCTCTTCAGAAAAGACGTTATAGGAAGTCTTAATGAGATATTTAAGATTATATATATTATTTGTGCAGCCTCTTTATTTGTTTTTCTTACTTTATGAGAATAGCAGGACTAAAGGATACAAATACAAGTCATGACAAAGTAAGAGTCATCTTCAGATAAGACAGTTTTGTTTTCCTGAAAGAGTTGTTGGTCTTTATAATGGGTTACTTTCAGATGTTGTGGGTGCAATAAATTTCAGAAAGCTTGATAAATATTTGAATGATAACATTGATAATGTTTCTTATGAAGTTAAATATTTAGTTGAAACAAGTCTGAAAGGTTAACAAGTGTGAAATTATAACATTAGCAAAGTGACTTTTAAAATTATATGTTCTTTCATAATAAGTGTGAAAAATATAACTTATGTGGAACTAGAATATATGATAGCAAGTATTCATTGGAAACAAGTTGAAGTAAAAGATTGGGTAACATTAAAAATTTCTGAATAACTTTGTTTTTTTAATGGTGTGTTTCAGCAGAAAATGAAAGAACTTCGATGGTTAAAACTTCGGAGAGGCTCAAAACTAACAACTTTAGCATTGAACAACTTCTTCAAGAGCTGTTGTTTAAAACACTTGGCTCACCTTGACTTGGACAGCTTGAGTTTAGATGACCATTGTGTTGCCAACATCACGTCATGGTAGGATATTCTTTATATTTTCTTAAAAATTGTTAACATTAGCCCAGAAAATCCTTGTTTTAGAGTTTCTCCTTAAGCATTTAGTTTATATTGGTTTGGACTACTAGTATTAAGGTGATCGTTTGTTGCCAGCATCAGTCATAGTATGACTGTTATGTACTTCCATAAGAACTGTTAACATTAGCTCTAAACACCTACCTTGTTGCAGATTTAAGCATGTACTTTATCTTTATCCTTTGTTTCAGCTGTCGAAACCTTCATAGTTTCTCTCTAGCTTGGTGTTGGGAAATTAGTGATGTGGGTCTTGAAGATATTATATTACACTGCAGGTATGTAGTTATATGGCATGAGTGTGATCCATTGTGCTATGTGAACATAGTACTTGTGAAGTGTATTGTGATTATTGTAAAACTGTTTTTATCAAGAATACTGTGTTTCTTTTTAACTCTTGTGAGAAATTTTGTTTTCAGCATACATTGCACTTACGAAAGGTTTAAATTTTAAAAATACACTAACATGAAATAACAGCTGGGTGAGTAGTTCTATTTGATGAATAATAAACCAATGGCCTCATTCGTTGATTAGTGTGTAATAGAATTGTATGAAGTCTTTGTGGTAAAACTAAATTATTCTTATAGTTATCAAAGATAAAGTTTTCAATAAACAAATATATATTGTTATTTTTATGTTTATTTAAATGTAGCTATATTGTGATAAAAAAGTAGAACACTCATGCATTATATAGTTCAATACTAACATATGAGTTAAGTAACTAAAACAATTGTACTTCACATAGTTCAGTACTAGCATGTGAGTTAAGTGACTAGAACAGTTGTACTTTATGTTGTACAATACTAACACATAAGTTAAGTAACTGGAGTAGTTGTACTTTATATATTTCAGTACTAACATGTGAGTTACATAACTAGAACAGTTGTACTTTATATAGTTCTGTACTTAAATGTGAGTGAAGTAACTAGAACAATTGTACTTTATATAATTCAGTACTAACATGTGAGTTCATTAACTAAAACAGTGGTACTTTATGTATTTCAGTACTAACATGTATTGATTAATTAGAATAGTTGTATGTTATATAGATCAGTACTAACATGTTGTTAAATAACTGGAACAGTTGTACTTTATATAGTTCAGTACTAACATATGAGTTAAGTGACTAGAATAGTTGTACATTTTGTAGTTCTGTACTAACATGTGAACCAGTTTATTTATTTTTGAAACATTTATTGTTTTATTACAGTAAACTGGAAGTGTTGGATTTGACTGGTCTGTATAAATTGGCAGGTGTTTGCTTACTGAAAGTTCCCTACCTGGTACCAAGGTTACGCTACTTGAATCTTGAACAGTGTAATGATGTAAGATTTTTATGTTTTGTGTGTTGTCCCCTTGTCAATATAGTTAATGTAATGTCTGTTCCTTTACAGTGCTTATTATTATCAATATATTTAAATCACTTGTTATCATTGACTCATTTGAAGTATTTCAATGTTAACATTTAATATAAAAGCACTTGGAATGTACATAGAAGAGCACATATTCCACTCATGAATTGTGGTAAAAATGCAATTAAACCACTGGAGAAATCTAGGGAAATTTCATTGTGGAGTATCTAGCACTTTGAGAAAAAGTGGCTCAGAAGATAAATGTGTCATATCCTGTTTACTGTTATAGTTTATTACTGAGTAAATTAGGTAGAGTGGAGGGTTTAGATTTTTGTAGAATATGTATCAGAAACTGAATAAAAATAATTTATTGTACTTTGCAGAAAGTGCTTGCACTATATGTTTTTCTTTTCTAATACAAATATGAAAGCACTACTGTATATGAAACTTGGTTTTGTATACATATTTAATTTCAAGTCTAAAAGTATGAATATTATTTTCACTAACACCAGTGAGAGATATGAAGACAGGCATGCCTTTTTTACAAGTGTATAAAGATAGATTAGTGTGTGAAAGGTAATAAAATAGCATTTGTGGATGTCTCATGATAGCACTTAGGTTTTTATACTTAGGTTACCTCTCAATGAGTAAGTTGCAAGAATTAAATTTAATCAAAAGAACATAATCATTAAAACTAATCTCATTTAACTACCACTGAATCAAAATCCATGATTTAGGAACAAAGATTTCTAATACTCCTTCTAATTTTCCTGCAGTACTAAAGCTAGTTAGGTTTGTAAACAAACTGAATCTAAAAACATTCAGACTTAGTAACTTCTAATAGGCTAATCAGCCTTGTAAATGAAATATTAACAAACTTTGTACAAATGAAATCTGATCATGTCATGACCTTGTTTGTAAAACTGATAATTTTACTATTATTTTCCTGTTTGAAAAAAATTATTGGTGTGTCTACCTTGGCAAATGGTAACCTTTTAGTTTTTAACTTGCTTAAAGTACCAACTTACAAACCAAATTCCTCACTTTAAAAACTAATCAGCCTTGTAAATGAAATATTAACAAACTTTACAAATGAAAAGGATAAAAACCACATGCGGAGAGACATTAACAAACTATAACACAGAGAATATAAAGAAACCAAAATTCATTGACAAACAGTAAAGATCACTATTTTCAAACATACTCGTATTAAAGAAGTAAACAACTTGTTATTGCCTAGTTTAAAATATCAAGAAATATTTTTAAAAGTAAAAAAACAAGTATTTATTCCAACTCACTGACCATGTAAAACAGTTTTCTTTAACATTCTCTGTAATTTTCTCCTTATAACAAATATATAAAATAATTTATTAATTCCACTTTAACAGATTCTTTGATATAGCCCCTTCATGCAGATTCCTGTACATGGTGAGGTGGACCTTCCAGGGAAGGTTCTGTTCTTTCAGTTTACCTCCTCTGGGATCTAAACATCTACCCATGTGATTGCCATGCATGGCAACCTCTGAAGGGGAGGAGAGGATCCTGGTGGTTGAGGGGTCCAATCCTAACACGCCACTTTGGCCTTGAATTCCTGTAGATTGGCAGCCTTAGGGTGGCCCCCTCCTTGGGTCAGTAGTAGGCTGGTCCACTTGGGCTAGGGTCAGTCAAGTACCAGTGTTGGATGTTCTCAACAGGTGTTGTGGATATTGTATCTGATGCTAGTGTTTGGGTACAGTGCTCAAGAAGCCCTGGTGTTGCTGCAGTGTCCTTGTTTGACATTGTAGTGCATCTCATCATAGAGCTCCATGGTGGGTGGGGTCAGTGGGCACCAAATTATTCCTTTTTTTTATTATGGATCTTCCAAACAAAACCTTAAATAAAGTAGTGAAAAAATAGTCCATAGGTAAATTACTACATCATGAAGATTCTGAGCAGCACTCTTCAACATCTGTAACACCTGTTGTACCTTATTTTCTTATACTACATTCTCTTTCAGACAAACCTTTAGGGCAAATGTCTTCTATTTTCATTCAGAAGGGACTAAGAGGGAGTTGCTGGATCTCCAAGTCAGTAAAGAAATTTTGATCTGGTGACATATTGGTGGAAGCATCTACATGTCAACACAGAACTCTTCTTACATTGAAAGGTGATTTGAGATACACCTATTGAGGTTACACCTTGTGCTACTTTGAATTCATCATGAGGAGTTATTGTTGAGGGGAATATGAAGAATTTCCCTGAGTTGGAGATTCTCCCTGGTTTCTCCACCCAAGTTTTTTCTGCAGTGAGGCGTATCTCCACTCGCAAAGGTGGAATTACGATGCTGACCAATGTCCTCATTCTGACATTTACATCACCACATCCATCTGCTACCATCAATGCAGGTCATCTTAATTGCAGAGTATGACCGTGCATTCCAAACCCTCTCAGATGTTTCCAGTGTCAGAGGTTTGGTTACTCAAAGACATCATGTTGTGGTTCCTTGATGTGTGCTTGTTGTGGTGGCAAAAACCACAGTGCCTGTGAGTGTGAAGCGGACCCTCATTGCATCAATTGCAATGGCTCTCACTCATCCTACTTTCATTCTTGCCCTAAATGGTTGGAAGAAAAAGAGGTGCAGCATTTGAAAATGATTCATAACATTACTTACCCTGAAACTCAAAAGTTTCTGTCTCACCACTTTATTTTGGACATATGCTGTTGCACTTCATTCCACAGTGGAAGTGCAGACAGATCTCTCTGTGCATCCCAAAGAATCGTTCTCAAACCAAATGAAAAGTCTTTTGACCCCCATGGTTGATCAGCAGGTGCCCACCGTCTCTTTACAACTCGACACATCCTTGGAGGCCATAGCCATTCATATTTCCTTGGGTCATACCATCACTGTTTGTTTTCTCTACCTGTCACCTGGAAAGACCTATGATTGATCAGACCATGATGTTCTCATTGAACAGTTCCTGTCTCCTTTTTTAATCCTGGGGGACTTTAATGAACATCATCTCCTCTGGGGAAGTGCTAATAGTGGTCGGAGGGGTTGCTTTGTAGAGCATATGCTCTCTGATCACAACCTTTCTCTTTTCAATACTGGTTCTTCCACTTATTTTCATGCATCGAGTTAGTCCTTTACTGCTATTGATCTCTCAATTTGTTCCCCCTCACTATTGTCCCATTTATCTTTGATGGTTCACAGTATTCCATGTGGCAGTGATCATTTTCCAATAATTTTGAGAGAGAATTGCCACAGTTGATGCTACTTGACCCACATGCCCTGGTGGAAGCTGGATCAAGCAAACTGGTCTTCTTTCACTGCTCTTGCAGAGCTTGATCCTCCCATCCTCATCTGTAACCCATCAATAGATGACTGTGTGGCAGCATTAACTGACTGTATTATACAAGCAGCTCCTCAGTTGATTCGTAAAACCTCAACATGTTTTCCACAATATCCTTGTGCGTGGTGGAATCCTGCCTGCCAAGTGGCATGGAAGGCTCAAAAATGGGCCTGGGATACTTTTTGTAGGTATCCCACACTCTTGCACCACATCAATTTCCAGCAGGCCTGTGCACATGCTCGGTTGGTAAGACGTCAAATCCAGAAGTTCACAACCAGCACATCTTCTACCACCAGTTCCAAAATCATATAGGAAAAGATTCAAAAGGTCAGTGGACAATATAATTTTGTCCTCCTCTCGATTTTGCTCTCTGATGGCCAGGAAGTAGCTTATACTCAGAGCATTGCCAATACTCTAGGTAAAGCTTTTACTTGGTATCTAGCACTTTTGCTTCTTTCTCCACCTTATTAGCCATCAAGACTCGAGCAGAGCAATCACTTTTTTCCTTTTGAGCTGATTGTCTCTATGAGTATAATCATCCATATACACTGGTGGAACTCAAACTGGCCCTTCATTGGTCTGGCAGTATATAAGTAGAACCTGATAATGTATGCTATGAAATTCTGTGCCATTTATCTTCTGCTCCTCTTGCTATTCTTCTGATTGTTTTTAATCTTTCCCAAGATTCCTTCACACTACCATCCAATTGCTTTGACGAGCTGTCTCTATAAGACCTTAGAGAGGATGGTTAATACTCGTCATGTTTGGTTCCTGGAATCAAACAACCTCCTCTCGCCCACCCTGTTTGGGTTCTGACGACAGCACTCCACTATGGACCACCTGATTCAACTTAAAACATCAATCAGAGAAGCCTTTTTCAAATGACAACATCTTGTATCAATATTTTTTGACATTGAGAAGGCTTATGATACAACATGGGAGGTATGGCATTTTGTGAGACCTCCACATATATTTGTTACATGGCCATTTGCCTATTTATAATGAACAGGAGATTTCAAGTTCGTGTGGGTTCGACACTCTCCCGTTCTTTTCTACAGGAACTTGGAGTTCCTCAGGGCTGTTTTTGAATGTTACACTTTTCAGTATAAAGATGAATGCCATCACTGAATAACACCCTCTTACTGTTGCAAACGGGTTCTATGTCAATCACTCACTTTCATGTCAGTTGTTGAACATGAGGTATATTGAGCGGCAACTACTGACTTCCCTCAATCGTTTACTGAAATGGACCACAGCAAGCAGCTTTAACTTCTTTCTTCATCTCTCTAAAACCATTTGCATGCACTTTTGCTGCCAAAGGGGTATTTACCCTGATCTTGAATTCCATATCGATGATGTTGTGCTTCCTGTGGTCCCTGAGACAATGTTCTTGGGGCTTATCTTTGACCATAAGCTGGCCTTTATACCACACATCAAGCAGCTACAGGTTAAATGTACAAGAGCACTGAACATACTCCGTGTCCTTTCTTCCACCACTTGGGTAGCAGATAGATCTTCTATGCTAAAGATATATCATGCTCATATTCGATTGAAACTTGACTATGGATCACTGGTCTAAGGCTCTGACAGGACCTCGGCCTTAAATATGCTGGACCCCATTCATCATCAAGAACTTTGGTTTTGTACTGGGGCTTTCTGCACTTTCCCAGTTCAGAGCTTACACACAGAGTCTCATGAACTTTCTTTGCACCTCCAACATTTGCAACTGTCTTCACTAAATGCTTCGAAAAATTCTTTCCTTACCAGAGCATTCCACCTGGGGTTGTGTTTTCCTTCCTTGGTGGGCCATACTTTATTAGAACAGACAATCTGCCATTACTCCTTTTGGCCTTTGTATCCAGGCATAGTTGGATGAATTGGGTCTGTTCTTGGATAACATTGCTGTACCCACTGGTCAGCTCTCTATATCTGTAGGTGTTTAGGTTAAAAATTAATATTTCCTAAGAAACATTAATCCCCTGGGGTGCTCGAAGACTAACTAGTCCTCCTTCAACCCCGCACCAGATAGGAATTTATGAATTAATAGCGGTAGTAGATAGCACTGATAGACAGATTACTGAATTGATTAAATATATGCAAGTGCTTGTCTGGTGAGCGTGGCAGGCAACAAGGCGAAGGCAAAGCAAATCCCACCCAAGAAGAAAGACGAAGAAATACGACGAGAAGCAAGCCGGATAAATACAAACAACAACCAAGCGGGCCATTTCAGGGCGGGCATGGATCGATGGATCAAAGTGCCCTGGCAGGGATCTAAAGATCCAATGCCTCAAATTTAGGTGTGGGGGAAACGGGAGTACCCGAGAAAACCCACTTTCACTAAGCGGGACGAATGAAGCCCGCTTAGTGCCCTTGAAGTATGCTGGACTTGATAGGTGAACAGGACCTGAAAGCGAGACTGAAAATTTTATCAAAAGAGAAACAAGAATTATATTGTTTTAGACAAATTAAGGATAAAATTAAATGGCGATAAATATTTACACCAGGATTTAGGAGTAGCTGCCATGTTTTTAAAATCAGAAGTGAGTGTGTTACGATGAATAGATTTTTGAAAGTATTTGGAAGCAAGTTTAGTTATCGTGTGGAAATTGGTAAGATTTTAGTGTGTGTCTGGACATATTCCACGGGTGTATAATGTGGCAGGCGGTGGCGAGTCATATAACTTCGGTTTTAATTCTTTGTAATAGAAGTATATGGTTCTTGTTCATGTTACATGTTACCATGGCTCCATACTCCATTAAGGGCCTTATGAATGTTTTGTAAATATGTAGAATAGTTTCAGACCTGCAGCCATGGGTGAAGTGACTAATTTTACAGAGGTATGAGATTCTGGTTAGCATTTTCTTTCTAACGTTTTTGAAATGAGAGTTCCATGTAAGTCGTGTATTGATTGTAACACCAAGGAATTTGGCAGTATTAAAGAAAGAGATAGGGGTGTTATAGAGATAAAGTTTAGTAAGCTTCACACGTTTTAATCTCTTATTGAGCCTACGGTGGAGGATTATAGCCTGGGTTTTAGAGGGATTGAGCGTGATTTTCCATTTATTGCACCAGCGAGTAATACTATCTAAAGCTTTTTGTATTTTATTAGCTGCTAGAGGGGGTCCCATGAGGTGGACCATAAGGCGATGTCATCTGCATATTGTGATGCAAAGGTAGATGGCGTGGTCGGCTGTGGTAAGTCATTAACAAAGAGGGAGTACAGTAGGGGCTAAGAACCGATCCCTGTGGGACACCTGCGTTGAAGGTAAATGACTGAGAAAGATTAGAATTAATTCTGACTCTGGCCGTACGGTTTTCTAGAAAATTAGAAATCCATCTAAGGAAAGTGGGGGGTACCTTGAACTTTAATAAGAGTTTATATCTTAAGCCATTGTGCCAGACAGTATCAAAAGCTTTTTGCACGTCTAACAATACAGGAATACAGCCCATTCCACCATGGCTTTTATAGTCTCCAAATGTGGCCTGTCTTTATGTGAACTGAGAAAAGCAGACACTGCTGATTGTAAATACTGTCATTTGCTGAACATCTTTTGAACCATCCTTTCATTCCTATTTACACAGATGGTTGAAAATCATGTGACAGTGTGTGGGCTCTGCCATGGTTTGTTGTGGTTCAGTGGTTGCAAGCAGAATCCCATCTACAGCTTCTGTGTTCACTGCTGAACTGTACGCCATATCTCATGCCGTAGATCACATAGAAACAAAGCAGTACTCAAACTGCACTATTTATACTGACTCGCTTAGTTCTCTACTGGCCCTGGAATTGCTTTACCTTGGTTCACACCCTGTTCTCGCCAATATTCAAAATTGACTAGCCCATTTCTCTTTAACATCTACTTCTATTCAGTTTTTCTGGAAACCGGGCCACATTGGTATTCACTGGAATGAGCTCACTGACACCGCAGCTAAGTCTATCTGCTCTGGCACTATCACCGCTGTGCCTGTCCCATACATGGACTATGGTCCTGTATTCAAGGCTCTGCTCTGTGCTAGCTAACAGTCTTCTTGGAGAGAGCAACATGAAAACAAGCTTTTCCAAATAAAACCCTATATTGGACTTTGGCCATCTTGCTTTTATAAGGATTGGAAAGAGGAAGTTGTTCTAACTAGACTACGCATTGGTCACAGTTTTTTAAGTCATTGTTTTCTTTTATCTGGAATTGATGCACCAATGTGCAGTCTAACACTCAGGTCACAGTAAGCCACATTTTACTTTCTTGCCATCATTATGATTCTCAGCAACGGCACCAATTTAAACATGTTCTGTTCCAGGATTTGTCCATAATGTTAGACAGTGTTATTGGTGATGGTGACACTGTCCACCTTGGAAATGTTTTTAGTTTTTTTAAAGGCCATTAATCTTTTTAATGCCATTTAAGTTTTTTAATTTATACATTAGACCTTTTTTAATGTGATTCCCTTTTAAGAATCAAAGTACATCTAGCTCGATTTGAAATTAGAAAATGGCCATAACATCAAATAACTTGAAACCAGGACTGGAAAGACCAACTTCAGGTGACTAACACTGCTGTTTGAACTACCCGTTAGTCATCCTGGTGAGTTATTATTAACATTTTACTATAAGTCTTTTAAAACTTTTATTACTTCACTTTTTGAAATTGGCCATGACGTCAAATAACTTGGATGGATCCACGACTGGAAAGGACAACTTCAGGTGACTGATGGTGGTTTTTTGTGCTTACCTGTTAACCTTCCTGGCAAGTTATGATAATTACAATTACGCTAAAGAAATCCTTTACAACTTGTATCACTGTACTGTTTCTCTTAACCCTGTAGACTAGATGTAAACATTAATTTTATGCTATTTATGTTTTTTTTAACTTTGTTTTGTTTTACCTTAATTTCCTTTTCTAAATTTTACTAAATTCACTTTAATTTTAACTTTTTACTGGATGTTTGGCACAGATAACCTAGCTGTTTTGTGCCACAAAACACCAAATCAGTCAACCAACCAATCTTTGACATAGCCAGTATAAAATTACTAAAATATTCTAAAAAATGAAACAATCACAAACAGCTGTAAGTGGTTATTTCTTTCTAATTAGCTTATCTCTTTCTATGCCAAATGATATACAAGACCTCTTCAAGATTTTGCTAACTTCTGACCTGGGGATGCCTCCACGTTAGCTTTGTTTAAATTTCTGTTTGGTTTTGGTACATTTTTTTACATGTTTGGGATCTTTCTCTTCTACATTTTTCCTCAGGAATCCAGAGTAGAACCTCAGATATGATGCATTTCTGTTCTGTGTTGCCTGTCTTCCTTCATTTTCTTCAAATGATTTCTACCATGATGTCTTGTCATGTCTTTCTTTTCACCTTTTGCTAGAAATCTTAGTTAACCACCATACTCTTAAGAATTATTCAAAGACAACTGCAAATCAAAACATATCAGTTGATCACTATACTCTAATAATTACTTAGACATTTGTGAATCAAAACATATTAGTTGACCACTATACTTTAAAAATTACTCAGACATTCATGGATAAAAACATTCCACTTTCTGGCAATTATTTTGGTTAATTTCTTTTCTGGTGCTCAATATTTCAGTCAGATTGAACATTCTGCGAACTACCTGGTTTTCATTTACTATCAAAACTAGGTTTAGAACATAAAAGTACAAAGTAACCAATCAGAAAACCTCTTTGAACATTGTTCATACCTATAAGATTAATGTTAATCCATTGTCCATCTTGCCAAACGATCAAGGTTCACCTACCTCTGGCTTCACCAAAATGAAATTGGTATGATTGTGTAGTCTGACCTTTTAATACCCATACCAGCCATCTTGAGAATACATAGTGTAACCCGTGATGACGAGAAAACCCACTTGTAGAGAAAATCATATATTTAAAAATGGCTTATATGGGTAGAGAAAGCACTAATAGAAGAGCAAACAACGTTTCGACCTTCTTTGGTCATCGTCAGGGTCACAAAAGTTTTCAAATATATAATGGTGTAACATGATATCTGCTGGTGACATCAGAATAACAACTGTCTTAGTTAATGTGATTTTTTTTCCATTTCTAAGGTAATCATGTAGCATGAAAACCAAATGCTTTGAGTTTTAGCTTCCTTTTAGGCCTTGGTAAATTGAAATATACCACATATTTTGCTCTTAGCCCATATATTTTGATACTTTCTAAATGCAAGACACTTAAAGAAACCAGAGGAAATTCAACCTGTTTGATTCTCTAAAAGTAACTAGTTCCTACAATTTCTGACACATAAGTTCCATTTCTTTGTTTTCTCATTTGTATAGTGCTCATAGGACTTTCTGACATTTTTATTTACATGAAATTGATATGGAAGTATCTTAAGTATTTTGAGTCCAGTCGAGGACTTTGGGGTATATTTTTCTGTGTTGCTTTTAAATGATACCCCCTACCCTGTAACCTGCACTGTTATATATCTGTCGTCTCTATAGAAAGTTAATCTGCATTGTCATACATCCAACATCTCTATAGAAAGTTTACCTGCACTGTCATACATCTAACGCCTTTATAGAAAGTCATCCAAAATACTGTAAGGGAAGGCTATGTCATGCATCCATTACATCACTTCATTACACTTCGACTTCCTAATTATTCTGGCAAAGATTAATAGACCAAGTTGTGAAACAAATTGATTTTAACAAGGCTCTGTTTTAAATATCCACATCAAATTAAAACATTTTTTTTATTCTTATAACCAGTCTTTATATTCATTTCAGATCATTGATGCCATACTGACACGATTGGTGAAGGTAATGCCATATTTAAAAGTGATCAACTATTACGGAGAGGTGGTGGAGCCTTCATCATCGTCTAGTGAATCTGAATATGAAGACAATGTACAGCTTCCTGAAGTTTCTTCATAGTGGACACAACTTAATATAAGTTTCCTTTACTTTGTGTTCAGCAGTCATTCTTTCTGGTAATCAAGTCCATACAAAAGAAAACTATTGGTCATGGAAAGAATTACTTATAGCTCACTGTTTGGTTTACACAAGGTCATGAGCTGGTCATGGAAGAAGATTTGTGTAGGTTTTAGTATATGTGTTGTAAAACATTTGGTAGGTCACTGTTCGGTTTACACAAGGTCATGAGCTGGTCATGGAAGGACAAATGTGTGAGTTTTAGTATGCATATGAAATACTTTTACCCTTCGTTACTGCTTTTGTTGTAAAATATTTTACTTGTAATTGAAATGTGATTGTTGTTTTTATCAGAAAGTAACATCAAGTAAACTGTTATTATAGTACTTAAAGAAAAGATTATAACTATACATTCATAATAAAATAACTATATATTAATTTTATAATAATGTAATAATTCATGAAGAAAGATTAGATTTCTTATTCACTAAAAATACAATAAATTATATACTGGTGCATGTTAAAATAGTTGTTATTGCTTTTACTGAATTTAAAAATAAAAATGAACAGAGTCTGTGGCCCTGAGAAAACTATTGATGCTGTCACTAAAAGTACTAGCTATTAATCATAAATACAGTCTTATGATTGGTCCTTTAATAATTTTAATTTCTGCTGTCATTAAAATTGCAATTAATGGAAGTTATTCATGATGAGGAGAAACCGACCTGAAGTAAAAATGTATCCTCAAGGTGGATTGTTGGATTGGTATTAGCACTTTAATTAAAATAAAGTACATAACAACGTACAAGAAGGTCAAAACGTTGTTCTGTACTTTATTTTAATTAAAGTGCTAATATCCATACCAGCTGTCTTGAGAATACATAGTGGAAGTTATTACCATAAAGTTACAGTCATGTTTACTATCAGATATAAAGAATTAAAAAAATGGGTGTTGTGTCATTAGGAGCTGTAGAGTTAACATAAACAACTGGTGCTATGAATGACAGTTGAAGTTTTCAAAATAAAGAAATTCATCTATGGTTGAGACCCAGAATAAACAACGAATGAAAGGTGTATTCACAAACCATTGCTTAGGTGATGCAGTGGACAGTAAGAATACATTCTCTAGTTAGTAAATGAAAGCAGTCCTTGTTCCTTTCATTTATTTGATACAGTCTTTATCACTTAAAAAAATCAGTTTTCAGGTTGCTATAATACTGAGGGTCATGAACATAATCATTCTTACTGTTATACTAATCATGCTCAGTTCAAACTACAATGTCATAATCATGAACATAAACATTATTAGTGATGTATATTTCATGGTTAGTTAAAAGTACAACGTGGTAGTCATGAACATAGACATTGTTACTGTTATACAGATCATGGTCAGATAAAAGTACAGTGTGACAGTCATCACCATAAACATTGCTACTGTTATAGAGTTCATAGTTAGTTAAAACTACAGTGTCATAGTCATGAACATCAACATCGTTACTGTTATAAACATCAAGGTCAGTTAAAACAACAATGTGATAGTCTTGAATATAAACAATTTTACTGTGATACAGATCATTGCCAGTTAAAAGCTCAGTGTGATAGTCATGATCATAAACATTGTTACTGTTATACAGATCACGTTCAGTTAAAAGTAAAATGTGATTGTCATAAACATAAACATTCTTACTGTTATACAGATCATGCTCAGTTAAAAGCAATGTGGTTGTCATGACCACAAACATTTCTACTGTTATACAGTTTACGGTTAGTTAACAGTACAGTGTGATTGTCATGACCATAAACATTTCTACTGTTATACAGTTTACAGTTAGTTAACAGTATAGTGTGGATGTCATGACCATAAACATTTCTACTGTTATACAGTTTATGGTTAAACTAAAATGTGATTGTTATGAACATAAACATTGTTACTGTTATACAGATCATGGTCAGTTAAAAGTGCAGTGTAAGATTGATGACCTTAACATTTTTTTCTGATATACAAATCATGTTCAGTTCAAAGTATAGCATGATAGTCATGGCCATAAACATTAGAACTGTTATACATTTCATGATTAATTAAAAGTAAAGTGTGATAGTCATGAATATAAACATATTTACTGTTATACATGTCATGGTTAGTTAAAACAACATTATGATAGTCATAAACATAAATATTGTTACTGTCATACATTTCATAGTTAAAAATACTGTGTGATGGTCAGGAATATAAACATTGTTACTGTTATACATATCATTGTTAGTTAAAAGTGCAAAATGATAGTAATGAACATAAAGATTATTATATATAGATCATGGTCAGTTAAAAGTACAATGTGAAAGTCAAGAACATAAAATTGCTACTGTTATACAGCTCATGGTTAGTTAAAAGTACAATGTTATAGTCATGAACATGAACATTGTGATGTTTATGCAGATCATGGTCAGTTAAAAGTAGAATTTGGTAGTCATGAACATAAACATAGTTACTCCTATATTGATCATGGTCAGTTAAAAGCAGAGTGTGATAGTTATGAACATAAACATTGTTATTGTTGTACAGATTATGGTCAGTTAAAATTAAACTGTGAGAGTCATGAACATAAACATTGTTACTCTGATACAGATCATAGTCAGTTAAAAGTACAAAGTGATGGTCTTGAGCATAAACGTTGTTTCAGTTATACAGATCACTATCAGTATCATAGTCATGACCGTAATCATTGATACTGTTATACAGATCTGGTTAATTAAAAGTACAGTGTGAAAGTCATCAACAAAAACATTGGTACTGTTACACAAATCATGGTCAGTTTAAAGTACAATGTGATAGTTATGAACATAAACATTGTTTTGATGATACACATCATTTTTAGTTGAAAGTACAATGTGATGGTGATGAACATAACCATGGCTACTCTTATACAGGTCATAATTAGTTTAAAGTACAATGTAATGGTCATGAACATAAACATTGTACATAAAGGTTTTAAATCTTATAAGATCATAGTTAATAAAAAGTACAATGTGATAGTAATGAACATAGTGAACCTGACGATGACTGAAGAAGGTCGAAACATTGTTCGCTTCTTTATTAGTGCTTTCTCTACCCATATCAGCCGTTTTTAAATATATATAAGGAATGTAAACATTGTTACTGTTATACAGGTCATGGTTAGTTAAAGTACAATGTGATAATCATGAACATGAACATTGTTACTGTTATTCAGATGATGGTTCGTTAAAAGTATAATATGATGGTCATGAAGATAAACATTATTAATGTTATACGTGTAATGGTCATTTAGAAGTACAATGTTTTAGTGATGAATATAATCATTGTTGCTGTGATGCAGATTATGGTTAATTAAAAGCACAGTATGACAGACATGAACATAAACATTGCCACTGTTATACAGATCATGGTGATTTAAAAATGTATAATGTGATGGCCCTGAATATAATCATTGCTTCCGTTATACAGATCATGGTTATTTAGAAATACGATATGATAGTCATAAACATAAACTTTGCTACCGTTGTATAGATCATGGTTAGTTGAAAGTACAATATGATAGTCAAGAACATAAACATTGTTAGTATTATATAAATCATGGGTAGTTAAAAGTATAGTGTGATAGTCATGAACATAAACTTTGTTTCTGTTATACTGGTTATTGTCAGTTAAAAATAAAATGTGAGAGTGATGAATATAAATATTGTTACTTTTATACAGATCATGTTTATTTATAAGTAAAATAAGATAGTGATGAACACAAAATGTGTTACTGTTACACAGATCATAGTCAGTTTAACGTATAATGTGATAGTTATAAAGATAAACATTGCTATTGTGATATAGGTCATGGTCAGTTAAAAGTACAGTGTAATAATTATGACCATAAACAATGCAACTGCTATATAGTTCATGGTTAGTTAAAACTGCAATTTTATTGTCATGTACGTAAAGATTGTTATTATTATATGTTAAGATGTACCAACGTAAAATAACGTCAGTCATGTTTCGTGTGTGTTAAAATATACCCACGTAAACAATGTTAGTTATGTATTTCATATGTTAAAAACTATCCTCGTAAAACAGCGTTAGTCATGTTCTTCGTATATTAAAATGTTCCCATGTAAACAAAGTTAGTCATATTCCTTAGATTTTAAATTGTATTTACGTAAAAGAACGTTAGTCATGTTCTTTATGTGTTAATTGTACCCACGTAAACAACATCAGTTATATACGAAAATAACGTCAGTCATGTTTCGTGTGTGTTAAAATATACCCACGTAAACAATGTTAGTCATATTCTTCCTCGTAAAACAGCGTTAGTCATGTTCTTCGTATATTAAAATGTTCCCATGTAAACAAAGATCATATTCCTTAGTAAATTGTAACTTTAGTCATGTTCTTTATGTGTTAATTGTACCCACGTAAACAACATCATTATATACGATTTCCACGTAAACAATGTTAGTCATATTCTTCATGTGTTAAAAGGTACAGATGTAAACAACTTTAGTCATGTACTTCACATGTTAAAACGTTTCCACGTAAAATAACGTTGATCATTTTCTTTGTCTATTAAAATGTACCTATGTAAATGACGTTTGTCATGTTCTTGATGTGTTAAAACGTGTACATATGAACGACTATAGTTATAATATTTGTGTGTTAAAACGTGAACAACGTTAGTCATGTTCTTCATATGTTAAAGTGTACCCAAGTAAAAGAAAGTGACGTTCGTCGTGTGTTAAACTGTATAAACATAAGCAATGTTCTTCACTTCTTAAAATGTATCTACATAAACAACGTTAATCATGTATTTCGTACATCAAAATGTACGCATGTAAATAACGTCAGTGATGTTTTTCATGTGTTAACATGTTCTCATGCAAACAACGTTAGTCATAATTCTTGCATGTTAAATTGTACCTTCATAAACAACGTCAATCATGTTCTTTGGATATTAAAATGTGCCCACGAGAAGAACGCTAATTATTTTCTTCTTATGTTAAAGTGTACCTGCATGAACAACGTTAATCTTGTATTTCATACATTAAAATTTACCCATGTAAACAACACTAGTCATGTTTTTGATTATATTAAAATGTACCAATGTAAATGACGTTGGTCATATTCTTCATGTGTTAAAATGTACCTACGTAAGCAACGTTAGTGAGATTCTTCAGGTGTTAAAACGTACCCACAGAAAAACTTTAGTCATTTCTTCATATGTTAAAATGTACCGTTAAAGGACGTTAGTCATGTTCTTTGTATATTAAAATGTACCTACGTAAACATCGCTAATTATGTTCTTCGTGTGTTAAAACGTACCCACTTGAAACAACGTTAGTCATGTTCTTCGTGTTAAAATGTTCCCCCCAAATAACGTTAGTCATTTTTCATGTTAAAATCTACCCACATATACAATGTTAATCGTGTGTTTCGTAAACAAAATTTACCCATATAAACAACATTAGTCATATTCTTTATATGTTAAATTGTACCTTAGTAAATCAACGTTAATCATTTTATTCGTATATTAAAATGTAGCCATATGAATGTTTGTTTTGAATTTCGCACAAAGCTACTCGAGGGCTGTGTTAGACGTCCCTAATTTAGCAGTGTAAAACTAGAGGGAAGGCAGCTAGTCATCACCACCCACCGCCAACTCTTGGGCTACTCTTTTACCAACGAATAGTGGGATTGACCGTAACATTATAACGCCCCTACGGCTGAAAGGGCGAGCATGTTTGGCGCGACGGGGATGCGAACCCGCGACCCTCAGATTACGAGTCGCACGCCTTAACGCGCTTGGCCATGCCGGGCCCGTAGCCATATGAACAACATTAGTCATGTTTACCAGAAGTCAAAATTTACCCGCGAAGACGTTAGTCATGTATTTGATGTGTTAAAATGAATTCATGTAAACAACGATAGTCATGTTCTTCGATGTTAAAATGTACCCACGTAACAACTTTAATCATTTTATTCGTGTATTAAAATGTAGCCTTATGAACATTAGTCATGTTCACCAGATATCAAAATTTAACCACGTAAACAATGTTAGTCATGTTCTTTAGATGTTAAAGTGAACCCACCTAAAATGCCTCTATCGTATGTTTCGTATATTAAAATGTACCCATGGATACAACGTTAGTCATTTTCTTCATGTGATAAAACATAAGTAAACAACGTTAGTCATTTTCTTCATGTGTTAAAATGTAAACACGTTAAACCACGTGAGTCGTATTCTTCCTGTATTAAACATTTCCAATGTAAACAACGTTAGTCATGTTATTCATGAGTTAAAATGTACTCACGTAAACAAAGATAGACATGTTCTTCAGACGTTAAAATTTACCCACGTAAAAATATTGGTTAGTCGTTTAATTCATGTGTTTTAATTTACCCACCTAAAGAACATTAATTACGTTCTTCAGATCCCACGTAAAACAACGTTAATCATTCTCTTCGTATATTAAAATGTACCGTTGTAAACGACGTTGATAATGTTCTTGATGTGTTACAATGTGTTCAAGTAAACAACGTTAGTCATGTTTTTCATATATTAAAATGTACCAACGTAAACAACGTTAGTATGTTCTTCGTATGTTAAAATGTACCCACGAGAAGAACGTTCATTTTCTTCATATGTTAAAATCTACCTTCATGAACAACGTTAGTCATGTATTTCCTACATTAAAATTTGCCCATGTGGACAATGCTCGTCATGTTCTTCATATGCTAGAATGTACCCACCTAAACAACGTTAGTTATTTTTTCATATGTTAAAATGTACACATATAAACAAGGTTAATCATTTATTTCGTATAATAAAATGTACTCACGTAAACAACAATAGTCACGTTTTTCAGACGTTAAAATTTACCCACGAGAAGAACGTTCATCATTTTCTTCATATGTTAAAATCTGAGAAACATTATAAACGTTGTGTTATAAGGTTTATTTTGACACATGAAGAACATGAATAACATTGCTTACATGGATATATTTAACATATACGGAATATGACTAACGTTGTTTACATGGGTACATTTTAACATACGAAGAATATGACCAACGTTGTTTTACGTGGAAACATTTTAGTATATGAAATACATGACTAACGCTGTTTTTGTGGGTACGTTTTAACACATGAAAAACATCAATAAATTTGTTTTACGTGTGTACAATTTAACATATAGGTGATATGTCTAACGTTGTTTATGTGGATACATTTTAACACATGAACATGACTAACATTATTTACATGGGTAAATTTTATTACACGAAATATATGATTAACGTTGTTTATGTTGGTAAATTTTAACGTATCAAGAACATGACTAACGTTGCTTTCAGGGGCACATTTTAATACAAGAAATACATAGTTAATATTGTTCATGCATGTACATTTTGACATCTGAAGAACAATATCATTGTTTACGTCAATACAATTTAACACATGAAGAACATCATTAAAGTCGTTTACATGAATACATTTTCACACATGAAGAGTATGACCAACGTCGTTCACAATGTTAATAGACGAAAAAAAAGATTAACTTTGCTTCATGTGGGTACATTTTAACAACTGAATAACGTGACTAACGTTGTTTTCGTGGGTAAAATTTAACACATGAAGAACATCACTAACGTTATTTACATAGGATTATTTTAATATACGAGAAATATCTTTACGTGGGTACATTTTAACATCTGAAGAACATGACAACGTTGTTTTACATGGAAACATTTTAACATATGAATACGTTTTAATAAACGAAGAACATGACTAACGTTTTCATAAGTACATTTTAACATCTGAAGATCATTACTAACGTTGTTCTACGTGCATACATTTTAACACATGATGAAGATGACTGATATTGTTTACATGGGTAATTTTAATATATGAAGATCATGAATAACGTTGTTCACATGGCTACACCTTAACATATGAAGAAATGATTAACGTTTTTCGTGAGTAGATTTTAACATCTGAAAAACGTCACTAAAGTTGTTTACGTGAGTAAATTTTAAAACATGAAGAACATGACCAACGTCGTTTACATGGGTATATTTTAACATATCAAGAACATAACTAACGTTGTTTACATTGGTAAATTTTAATATGTGAGACACATGATTAACGTTGTTCATGCAGGTACATGTTAACGTATGAAGAAAATGATTAATGTTCTTCACGTGGGTACATTTTAACATATGAAGAACATGACTTACGTTGTTTACGTACCTACATTTTAACATATTGAGAACAAGACAAACGTTGTTTTCATTGGTAAATTTTAATACATGAAGAACATCACTCACGTGGTTTAACGTGATTACATTTTAACATATGAATTACATGACTAACGTTGTTTACGGTGGTACCTTTCAACTTGTTTGTTTGTTTGTTTTTTGGAATTTAGCACAAAGCTACTCGAGGGCTATCTGTGCTAGCCGTCCCTAATTTAGCAGTGTAAGACTAGAGGGAAGGCAGCTAGTCATCACCACCCACCGCCAACTCTTGGGCTACTCTTTTACCAACGAATAGTGGGATTGACCGTCACATATACGCCCCCACGGCTGGGAGGGCGAGCATGTTTAGCGCGACTCGGAGCGCGCCCGCGACCCTCGGATTACGAGTCGCACGCCTTACGCGCTTGGCCATGCCAGGCCACCTTTCAACACATAAAGAAAATGACTAACGTTGTTTACATGAGTATAACATGAAGGACATGACTAACGTTGTTTTACATCGGTACATCTTAACACATGAATGACATGTCTAACGTTGTTTTACAATAGTACATTTGTAATGGTTTAGATAAAATGGATTTACCTCTTACTTTCGAATGTCTTTATAAACTCCATTGTACTTGTAATTGTTTATCTTATTTTCTATTTGCTGCCTTTGTAGTTACTCTGGTATTTCACTATCTACCGTCCAAACACCTGTTTCGTATTCTAGAATTATACCCGAGAACAGTCTTAGAATAATTCAAAAATAGTCTTAACAATTTCTTTCCCGCTTTGTTAATCTTTTCCGAGTTCTCTCTATTTTTGTATGATCATTTCCACATTTCTTTTCATATACGTTCTATTCCTGTTTCTTCATGTTATGTATAAATAGGCGCTATTTTGTCTAACCTTAATATCATTATATATATTTGATCTGTAATTTATCACCTCACTCCAGTTTAAAACACTCCATACATCATGGTGGCTTTTCTTATGCTTTGATATATCTTTAATCTCACCAGAATAATACTTAACATGTAATACTGAATCATTTATTCTAATACTGAAGCATACACCTCGTAACTCGTACTCAGCAAATATATTCCACCTTAATTACCCACTCATTCTGCTATTATTATTGTTTTTAAGAATTGTACATATGATCATTCAATATTCTTGTGGAAAACATTCTTTTTTTTCCCAATTTTGTGTAATATTTTTTTCAAGTCTTCAATAATTTATCGTGCCTGGTGCACGTATGTTTTTATATCCATGATTCATTTACACCTCAGATCATAAATCAACGATTTCTTTTACTTTAATTTTTAATTTGTTTTCACTTCCTCGTTTTATATGTCTTTCGTCCGTGGTCTGGTGATTATGGTCGCTCGGCTCCCAGTCTGCAGGTAGCAGGTTCGAATCTCCTTCACACCAAACATGCTCGCCCTTTCAGCATTGGGGCGTTATAATGTGACGGTCAATCCCACTATTCGTTGGCAAAAGAGTATCTCAAGAATTGACGGTGGGTGGTGATGACTAGCTGCCTTCCCTCTAGTCTTACATTGCTAAATTAGGGACGGCTAGCGCAGATAGCCCTCGTGTAGCTTTTCGTGAGCTTCAACACAAACAATCAAAAGAAAAAAGATGTCAATATATTTCGATTTCTACTGTTATTCTACTTGTGTCGCTATTTTCTGATAAAGTACCGGTTTTCCGACGCGCCTGATTCAACTATTTAAATTAAATTCACTGTTTAACCGAACATGTTTATAAAATGAAAACAAAGGAAGTAGCTGTTGAAAATTATTTCTTTTATACAAAACTATTTAGTTAAAAATAAAACAGAAATTACGAGAAACAAATGTATCTATAAAATAAGCATATTCGCGGGTTTATGTACGTAAAATGTTAAATTAGTTTGGATTATTTCTGAATAATATAAAACCATCACAAGAAATAATGTAATTATTCATAAGTTATACATGAATGGTTATCTATGATTAACCTTTTTATGTCTTTTTCTTTAACTTGAAGCTATTAATTAAATATTAAAGAATGTGTGTCAGGCGTGGCATAGTGATTAACATATTGGGTTGCGTATCGTAGGAGACAGGGTTCGAGACGTGATTCCACTGAATATGCTTTGAGCTTTGAGATATAGGTGAGTTATAAAGGTGATAGTCAATCTCGTTATTTCGTTTGAAAACAAAAACGGACAACACCCTTATGACGAAGAGTACCGTAAATTGATTGGCTGGCTGGATTTTCCTGTTTGTTGCTTAAAATAAGGAACGGTTGTGCCTAAACTCCCAAGTGTTTCTAAGCAAGAATATTAAAGAGATGTCAAGAAACTGGTATCTTATTTTACCACGTGAAAATAAAATAGAGTACCTATCAGTGAATATAATGAATAAGAAAGTGTACTGACATATCACCACAACAATTTACCGTTAAGCCTACATATGCGTTATTATCAACACAGAATTCTTTAGATTTATTTTCTCTGGTCAAAAGTTTCTGTTCCTCAGCGGTAAATGTGTGTGTGTGGGGGGGGGGGAGAAGGGGCACAGGTGGTCCGTAATATAGATTTGTCCTTAACTTCAAACAAATAAACTTGTCAGTAAAGAGAAATGATGCTAATCGAAGTTCAAATCTGTTGCTAACATTCGGTTTCAGAAACTGATAAAACAATCACATTTTGATCTTGTTGTTAAAGGTTTTCACATTGTCCAATGTTTCGGGGCCCAGTATGGCCAGGTGGTTAAAGCGTTCGAATCGTAATCTGAGACTTGCGGGTTCGAATACCCGTCGCACCAAACATACTCGCCATTTTAGTCCTGGGAGCGTTATAATGTGACGGTCAATCACACTATTTGTTGGTAAAAGAGTAGCCCAAGAGTTGGTGGTGGGTGGTGATGACTAGCTGTCTTCCTTTTAGTTTTACACTGCTAAATTAGGGACGGCTAGAACAAATAGCCCTAGTGTAGCTGTGCATGAAATTCAAAAACCAAACAAAAACCAATATTTTCTTAAAGTTTACTATTCTTCTGGCGCTGCATGGCCAGAAAAAGAGGTTAAAATTTTCATTAACATGAAATTCACTTATTACTTTGTTTTACAAATAACTTATATCACTTTAAAGACTCGTAATGGGTTAAATCGTGTGAGGTAATCTGAGGGTCGCGAGTTCGAAATTCCGTCTCACCAAACATGCTCGCCCTTTCAGCCGTGGGGGCATTATAGTGTCCCGATCAAAACCACTATTCGTTGGTAAAAGAGTAGCCCAAGAGTTGGCGGTCAGTGGTGATAACAAGCTGCCTTCCTTCTATTCTTACATTGCTAAATTAGGGACGGCTAGTACAATTAGCCCTCGTGTAAATGTGCGCGAAATTCGAAAAAGAAAACAAAAACCAATATTTCGTTGAAGTTTTCTATTTTTCTACCTAAAAGTTAAAGCTGAACGTCAAGGCCACTTATTAACAAGTGTTTTATATCTTCGATATTATGAAGTGTTTATTTATTATGATTTATATGTTTATTGTAGAGCATATTCAGCGGGGGTATCCACTGTGTTGAAAGTCGATACACTTATCTCTGTTCCACTGTGGATCTCTTCATAAAGTGAATGGAGTAATTTGTTTGTTTGTTGTTAAACGCGATGTTTCGTGAAGGGCTATTTGTATGCTGTCGAAGGTTTTTAAAATTCGAATTTTACCTTATATGTGCTATCAGGATTGTTATCACTTGCAGCATTCAAATCAATAAAAGATAATCATTCTACTTAAGTTGGTTACTTTAAAGGGTCATGGTTGTGTTTGAGAAACGTTGGTAGCTTTGGCGTTGAAAACGTGCTCCTCTAGTCTTGCACTGCTCTTAAACAAAACAAAATTGTTGAAAACGTGCAAAGTTTTAGTTTTGTTTCTCTTTACACGTCCCTCCCAGTGCCACACAGGTATGTCTGTGGACTCGCACCGCTACAAACCGGGTTTCGATACCCATTGTGTGGCTTTGTGTTTAATTCCAAACAAGCAAGCAATTAAATCTTTAGACGTAATATGTGAAAAAAAAGTAATTTATCACGTGACTGACTGGACAGTGGTCAGCGTTCTGAACTGTGAATCAAAGGTCTTACAACTCGTGGCATGTTGCATTAAAATCGCGCCTCGCACTTTGGGCCTGTGTCAAAAGAGCGACATTGAAATTACATTATTAGAGTGGCTCAAGGGCTGGATGTCAGCGCTGTTGTAGTCACTTTAAAATTAGAGGCTACTAAACCAGATAGCCCTTGTAAATATCCGAAACAAACAAAATTATTTCTTTCAATGGCCGTTCCCTACACACGTCTGGTTGTGGAGTGGATTATGCGCTTTGACCCTCACTGAGCTGAGACCCCGTCGCCTTTTGACTATGATATTTCACTGACCCCTATGCCCTTGGGCTAAGTCTTGATGGGAGATAAATTGCTTGTACTTGTCGGTTTTTAAAAGACTTTCATAAAAGCAGTCTCCACGTGTCAAATTGTTTAGATAGTTTTCAATAGCGTCTGTTTGAACAAGTATGCACGAAATATTTTTATTACCTAAATTACTGAGACAAAACTAGTACAGTTTGACTGTTGTCTCTTGGCGACATATATTTCATAATAGTTTTTACTTTTCTGATACTTTTTTATTTGTTTTAAGTTCAAATTCCTTCAGTAACAAGTTTCTCCAGTATAGCTGTTTATATGGAACACCAATCAAATATTACTTTGTTATTATATGGTTACAAGTCTTATTTTACATTGTAGGTTATTAGTAGCGTGTTAACAGTAGTCAGGATTTTTGAGATTGGAAAAAAAATATTTTATCCTGGCATTGATTACGTAAAACAAACCGTTAAAAAGTTATAACATAATTGTTTAAAATTAATGGATTAAAATCAATCAAGCATGTCTTCATTCGTTGAATTTCTCTTTATTTGTTTTATTGTTGTGGTACTTTGGTTTCTCTAAGTGTTTCGGTCTCGTTCAGGCCAGTCGAGAGGTTGTGCAAAGTAAATATAGGCAGCGATTATGTCTTAACTGTACTTTTCAGGTACTACTTTTTGTTATCTTGGTTAAAAATTCTTACACCTAGCTCCTGTCAGTACACTTTCTAAAGGATGGCATGTGTGAAGTAGTACAAAATGAGTTGAAGCAGCGATTAGGTCTTAAATGTGTTAACTGTACTTTTCAGGTACTACTTTTTGTTATCTTGGGTTAAAAATCTTACGCTTAGCTCATGTCAGTAAAGTTTTAAAGATGGCATCTATAAGGGCTGAAACTGGTAAAACAACGAAAGAAAGCTTGTTACACTATCAAACTTGATGCTTCGCGTGAAAGGCTCTTTAAAAGAAATCCAAAATACTTCTGCAGCCCCGTAGGTCTTCAAAGCCGGTATTTCCAGGTCGATAGCGGTTATATGAATGTCGTAAGTGAATTTCGTTTGCTCGTCAGTTCATCGTTGTACAAACGGTTTCTTTAACGACACTATAATAAACATGAAAAGTAACTGATTTTACTCTCAGGTTTTAGGCAGAAATATATAATTGCTCAATATGATAAAATTAGTTGGACTAACGGTTGTGCTCACTTGTCTCTTGTTAAATGCAAAGCTACATAACGGACTATATTTGACTGTGCCCACCGCTTATCGAACTCCGATTTTATCTTGATGAGCCTGTAAGATTACTTCTGTGTTAGCGAGAGCACCCCATTCTAGTGGACAGTGTAAGAACTTGAAGACTGATGTTGATATAAGCCTTCACCTCGTGCAACTAACTATTCATGTAATGTAATACATATCTTCGAGATAATTTTGTAAACTTGGCTGAAAGCTGTAAATTCGAATAGCCCTTCAGTATTTAAGTTGTACCTGTGAAAAAAAGAAGGGCTGGCGAAACGACGAGTAAGTAACTGAACAAGAACATTAAACAAATATTTGGAAGTACATGCTTGGATTGGAAAAGTTGTTTCAGTCTTATATGGTAATACGTCGTGAACTGGAAGATAGGTGTTAACCCTAAAGTTGATTTGGCTCTAATAACGTTAAAAAAACTCATTGAACGTTTGAAACCTGTCTCACACGTATATCGCTGTCGTGCAAGATTCGAATATTCGTTCCAAACTTTTCTTCAAAACCAGTAGTTGACGTGAATTATTTTTCGTATTTAATCAGCAATAACAGGAATAATTATGTGGATACAGATAATTAAGATTTATTTCCCTTTTGTTTAAAATCGTAATACTATTTTCTGATATCTTTGTACCAATATCGCCTTGAAA
Source organism: Tachypleus tridentatus (assembly GCF_004210375.1). Lineage (NCBI taxonomy): Eukaryota > Metazoa > Arthropoda > Merostomata > Xiphosura > Limulidae > Tachypleus > Tachypleus tridentatus. Next base: position 75,071,892 of record NC_134826.1, read on the forward strand.
ACATACTGTTTATCAGTATTGTAGGGTCAATACTAACTGGCTCTTACTGTTATTTTTAGCCGCGGCATAGCGGTTCATAGTACACCTCTGAGTTGTTTTTTTAAGAGCACAAATGTTTAGCTCACAGCTCCGTCATTTCTTGATGTATTTGAGATTTAATTCCAGTTTTGAACTCAGAAGGTCAAACCCTTTCGACTGACGTATTTGGTCACGTCCAAAGTCTCATAGATGGATTTACTCTAATCGTGTCTAAAAGAATTTCTATTTGAGGGTAGGCTGGTAGATAACGTGCTGAGTAATAAAGTTGAATCGGGTTGTATGCTTGGTATTGCCTATAAAGAAAAATATAACTAATAAATAGACTAGTAGATTATCCCTGCCTAAAAGTGTTCCAAGTGTTGTGGATATTAAGGATTACTTCTTATTTATTTTAGTAACCATTAATTTTTCGGAGCAGTTCAATAACGCAATAAGTTATTCGTAGCGTACTAGGTTAATACTGTATTTCTGGAAACGGATTACTGCTTATCCTAGATTTCCAGTTCATCAATTCGAAGATAAATATTGGGTTATTACAAAGGGTTGCCATTGTTGTTTGTTATTAAACACAAAAATTCACAAAGGGCTATCTGTGTTCTGTCCACCATGGGTATCAAAACCCGATTTCTTGTGGTATAAGCCCGCCGACATACCACTGTGCTACTGGGGGAATCACAGAGGGTTCTTGCCTTCATAATATTTATCTTTTGCCATTACTAGAAAAACCTACAATAACTTCAGAATATTTTTCACGGTATCACTGACCATTAGATACCACTTTGGAGAGCTAATTATTAGAATATTTTAGAATAGGCATTTGTTTGCAGTTATAACTCTGAGTGAAAGTTGTAGAACAGTCTTTCATTGCAGTTATAACTTTGAAAATGAGTTATCAGTTCAAGAATGATACCTGTAATATTACCCCACCTTTAAATAGTGTAAAAACGTCATTTTTTATAAACATTTATTTACAATAAAAATAATACAACATTAAAATCATTGCAACTTTTCTTTGTTGACATGAAAATGACATAAGAATGTCGAAATGTTGTTCTTCACTTTACTTTACTTAAAGTTTCAATACTCGTACCAGCCATCTTGATAATACATTTTTACTTCAAGTGGGTTTTTCGTTAGCACAGACAATAAATAGTTATTAAAAACAGGACTAGCCATAAAAAGAGATTTCACATATGTTTCGGTATCTGTGTAAAGTATTGTAACATTGTATTAATTTTAATCGTAAATACTCCATTTTATTACAGATATTAGAGTAGCCTATTTTTCGGAAAGTTAGTGTTAAAATTTCGTAATGTCGATAATGATTTCAGAGATATGACATGAAATAATTCAGAAATAAAATGAAATAAATTCTATAACATGTTCAGATTGTTGGAACAAAAGAATTTGCCGTTTAAAATTAACTTTACGAGAGTGTTGCTTCATACAAGTTCACATAAACCTCGTTCATGCGAATGTATTTAAATAATTTGTGTATCTAGTAAAAATAAAAATAAAATTTATTTACTGTTGCGTTTTTTATTATTTACAGGGAGAAAAAAACAATCTTGTATTATTTGATGGTTATGTTACAAGTTCATGAAGAAATTACCACACGAAGTATTATATAGATATTAACGACTTTCAAGGTTTTTGTGTTAAATATTTGATTGTTATAGAAGGATCTCCACCTTTCATAGTTTGGACCAACAGAAAGAATTAATTCATTGAATATTTATAAAGGAAAAAACGATTTCAAATAATAGCATAAACATGGAAATTTCTGATCATGTGTCAAATATTCAATATACTTCTTGTGAAAAAGATGACTTTGTGGAGTCATGTTCAGAAAATAGAACTTTCAATATTCCAGATACGAACTATTCAGATAATATCATCTATTCAGAAGCTTCACAAGAACCATCTTCCAAAGAAAAGGTAGCCGTACAAAAACTGACAGAAAAATATGATACTCTGGGCCGAATTAATGTAGAGGAGACAGACAAAAGTATCAGTTGTAGTTCTTTCGACGATGCGGATTTTCGACAAGATTTAGAAGATGAATTAAATAACTTATGCAGCGAATTGACGGAAGTCGAAACGTTTTTCGTAGCCACAAAACATTTGTGTTTGTGTGCCAGTGTCTGGCCAATCTGTATCTGAGAAAGCCAGAGGAAGAATGGCAGTTAGCCCTGACAGGTATCCCTGTCCTGCTGTTTGATAAAGGAGAAACGAGAGCACGAACTAAACGAAGACTGAAACTGGTTCTCGCCGAAAAAGGCACAGGTTTCATTCTTTGGCATGATGTCATTGACAATTTGACGAACTACGAGGCCCAAGATAATACTTTTCACACCATGTTCCTTTCCACCGATCACAACCAAATGGGTGATTTCAATTTCGAAAACAAAACAGCTGCCAGACAGTTTCACGAACAAGTCGACCTACTGACGTCGGGCCCTCTCAATATTTCTTTATCCGTTCCTAAAGCTAAAGGGAAAAATTCCAGGAAGTTGGAAAAAATAAAGTTACCCCAAAAATGTGATATTTCTCTTCCCTGCTGTTTCGTACACGTCACAAGTATTGATATTAGAGACAAAGAGCAATTCTATACGCTGACGAATTTAGTGCAAGGGAAATCTAAAAAGGCATCAGAGCAATCTGTTCATGAGTAGACGTCCATTGGGACCAATAGTACCTTTCCTCTTGAAGACCAAATTAATGTAGAATGCCCGTACTTAATTATTATTAGACTAGAAGGTTTTGATGTTTCGCCGATATCGTAAAAACGATTCGTGAACAGTATTAGCACTAGTGTGACGTTTCGTATGATGACAATTTTTATATTAGATGTGCAAAGTGGAGAATGGTAATTCGAACAATATGTACAAGTTCGTTAAGAATCGCTGTGTATTTGTGATTTCTTTCTCTCAGAACATATGTGAACCCTAGAACGAACCACATCTATTGGACAAAGTGACATACACGGTTATAATATTCGTATTTTCTTATAGGTCGCAATTTTTTTTTTTAATTTTATAAAATGGATTTCAAACAAACCGTTTATATTGAGAATTTCATGTATCGTTTTTGTTAATTTAAGTTTGATACACAAGCACGTTTCTGCAACAGTTAAGTACGTTTAGAGAACTAATATATAACTTAATTCTCAAGTTAGGATTCTATTAGTAAAATATATTAACCAGTTTTAGACTAGAAATAGGTTTTTAAAAGACAAACCATCTCTCGAGAGCGCTACCTTGAGGCTATAGTTAATAAAATTAGGATTTGTCTGTGTCAACTTTCTTTTAAGAACTTTATATAGAACACAGCAGTATAAATGAATTTCGTGTATATACATACTTTTATAACAAAATGTAGACAACATTAACGACACGTAAACCGCTAATAATTATTCGCTCTGGTTATTACAGATATAGTGTTGTTGAAATATTGTGGAACACATTTCTTTATTTGCGGGCAGAAATCCTTATTAATATTCTAAACCTCAAACTGCTAATGTGTTTTCTTGTATGTTGCAGAATTCACTAAGACTTAAATCACATACACAAAAAGAAACGTGACATTTGTAAATTACTTTTAATTAACTTCTATGTTTGGTGACAACGTTATTTTTATATGGAGAGTGAACCTGAAAATATGTGTGCACACGTGTATGTACTGCAATATAAGAACAAAAACCCTTAAACCAATTTTTTAGTAGAAATTACGTCCTTTGAATTTTTTTTAAACTAGCTTCTTCAAATATCGGAGTTTTTTCTTTAATACCAACTTTCGCGAGTCAATTTCTCTGTCATTACCAATTTTCGTGAAATAAGCTTCCTTCCTTTATAAAAATAAGAATGGACAACTATGTGTACTTAGAATACAGACAGTTTTATATAACATTTTATGATTAATTAGTTAGTTAGATCTGATTATCAAGAAATTTTTTAAGTTACTTAAGTTAAAACTCGTAGTGATCCTCAATTTTTTGTGTTTTTTATGATAACAGACCTTGAAATTTAAACCAATAGTGTGATGGTAGAGATACTAGAAATAGCATGAACTGTATGTTATACGATGAATTATGGTTCAAAAAAAAGGAAAAAAATACTAATTATATAATTTGGCCTTACTGTTTGCTATCGTTAAACTGTATTACATTCGTCTTCTAAAAATATGTGTAGTTGATATAAACATGAATAGACGCTTTTTATACGAGTTAATTTTTATTAGTTTATTATATCTTAGTACAGAGCCGGGGTTGTTTTTAAGGGACAGAATCCAATATTTACATCAATCTGACAGTGTTGTTGTTATATGAACGTATAACTACTTATACTGTTTTTGTTAAAAAAGTTTTAAATTGTAGAGGCAAACATAATTTATGTGGCTTGTACGTCACTGAAAGTTAACTGCTTTGAATAATTGTATTCCAGGATCTTTACTGGTTTGTTCCATCTTGTTTTTTAAATTTTATTTTGTAAATTTATACATTAGATATGGAAATGGTGCTTGCTTTGTGATCTGTACATATATTTACTTTGTTCTATATTAAACCTCAGCTAAACCTTTTACATTTATCAATAACAATTTTCACCTCACAAATATTTAGCGATCTCCGGATAATTTGTTCACCGAGGAAGACAGGAAGAGCTAAAGATCCGTTTCTTTTCTTTGTATAACGTTTACACAACCAGTTCCCCCAATCATCAGGTTTCTGAATTACATTCACAAACTACTTACTAAAAACAGCATCGTCGATTTTCTGTGTACATCTGTTAAAGCGAAGCTGTAAAAGAATTTATTTTCATTTTCTCACGTTAATAATCGGAGCAGGAGGTGAATGTGTGGTGAGAAAAGAAAAAGTTCGCAGAATGTTTCAGCTTGAAGTGACACTTATCTGAGATAGTTCAGTGGAAACCACTGATAATTTGTGAATAGAATTTATTAGACTCGTGTTTGTACTTCATTAAAGAATACTTTCTGTGTAACGGAAACAAATTTTTATTCAGAAAAAAGTGAGTAAACCTAATACATGAGAAACACTCAAGAATCTGGAAATGTACCAGTGAAGTATTTTAGGATAAGACCTCATCGCACTAATTCAGATAATAGTGTATTTTTACCTTTTCTGATATACTAAGGTATTCTTGATATTTGATATACAGTGGCACCTCGGTTCTTGAACTTACTCCATTACAGAAGGCTGTTCGAAAACTTAATCAATTTTTCTCATAAGAAATACTGTAAATTAAATTAATCTGTTACAGAGCTCCAAAAATTACGCATTATGAAGCATTTTAAGTAAAATATTGCTTATTTATACCTGCATAATAATACTTATATGCATAAAGTCAACCACAAAAACTATAAACACAATAAAAAAACAATACTTGAAAATTTAACTGCACTTTACCTGTGCTGAGGAGGGCTGATGACGTAAGTGAAAGGTGGTGAGGAACGTGAGAGTAGGAGGGTTATTATTGTTTGGAAGGGGAGTCACCTTCCATAAAAATGTCAGGTAACTCTCCATCTGGGGTTCTTTCTCTTTTCTGTCTCTTTGCACCGCTGCAATCTGCTTGAGACTTATTGGACCTATTTTTCACTAAAATCCTGTCTAATGAGGTTTGTTTCTGCCTGCATTTTAAAATGTTTGTGAAGTACGACATGGCATTGTTATTGAAAAGGTTTATGATGCGGTTTCCTACAGCTTTGTCAGGGTGAATATTTTCCACAAAACTTTGTAACTCTCCCATATTTCCACACATTTCCTTGATGTGAACTAGGAACATCATCCCTTCCCTCCTCCTCATCTGAAGACACTTTCTCAGTTGCATTCTGTTGCTGCTCCTTCTAAAGGTCTTGGAGTTCTTCCGTGGAGAGCTCAGTGTTGTGGTTTTCCACCAACTCCTACACATCATCACCACTCACATTCAAGCCCATACACATGCCTAGTGAGACAATATCCTCGACAAAAGGCTCAACCTCAAAGATTTCAAAGTCTCTATTTGCTACTGAGTGTTCTGAGTTCATGGTCCTCAAAGACACTTCCCTTCAGGTCTTGTCTATGATTCTCAAGCAATGGAGTACATTAAAGTGATTTTTCCAGAACTCTCTGAGGGTTAACTGTGTTAGTGGTCACTTTAAAGCACCTTTAAAACAGTGATTTGGTGTAGAGTTGCTTAAAGTTCGATATGACCTGCTGGTCCATTGGCTGAATGAGAGGAGTCGTGTGAGGAGGCAAGAGCTTTACAGTAATGAAACTGTACTCCTCCACCAACCCGTCCTCCAAGCCTGGTGAGTGAGCAGGTGCATTGTCCATCACAATCACAAGAAGGGTCTTGAGTGGTAACTTTTCCCGTGAGATAATTATTTACACTTAGGGCAAAAACTTCATGGACCCACTCCATATAAAACTGCCTGGTTACCCATGTTTTACTATTAGCCCTCTACATGACATTTAGTTTACTTTTCAGGACTTTATTTTTCTTAAAACCCTCGGGTTCTCAGAATGGTACATGAGCAAAGGCTTCAGTTTTAAGTCCCCACTTGCATTACGACATAACAATAGAGTTAGCCTGTTCTTCATTGGCTTGTGTCCTAGTAGTGACTTCTCCTCCTTGGTGATGTAGGTCCTCTTTGGCATTTTCTTCCAAAAGAGGCTTGTCTCATCACAGTTGAACACTTGGTGGGGAATAAAACTCTTAGCTTCTACAGAGTCCTTAAATTCCCTAACAAATTTATCAGCAGCGTCTTTGTTAGAACTGGCACCCTCCTCATGTCTCACCACACTATGTATGCCACTTCTCTTCCTAAATTTTTCAAACCACCCCTACTAGCATTAAAGGCATCACTTGTATCAGTACTCGTTCCAGCGGTGTTTTTCAAGAGGTCAGCATGCAAATGTTTTGCTTTCTCACAAATGATGGTCTCAGAAATGCTATCACCAGCTAACTGTTTTTCGTTTACCCAAATCAACAACAGTTTTTCTACCTCTTCCATTGTTTGTGATCTTTGTGGCGTAAGCACTGTCACTCCTTTTGCAACATCAGCTCCTCTAATGACCTCTTTATTTTTCAGTATGGTGCAGACTGTAGACTTCGCCATACCAAACTGTGTAGCAAGGTCGGACACGCAAACACCACTCTCATACTTCGCTGTGAGATCTTTTTTCACCTCTATTGTGGCTCTAACAACTTTTCTTTTTGGTTTGCTGCTTTCATTATCTTTCTTTGACCCCATGGTGGCTTATTTAATCAGAATATTTAGAAAAAAAAAAAAAAAACGAAAACGTTCACAGCAGATTTAGCGGGGGTGTGGACTGAGCGACAGATGCGGGTAAAATGTTTTGGGCAAGCTTGGCGTGGGCTGAAAATGGTAGAAGGAGGGGTTCGTTCGGGTCATCAGTCGGGTTATTTCGGGGGTTAGGGGTACGACAGCTTGGTTCGGGAACCGAGTTTATGTTCGACAATCGAGACATTTTTTTCTCAAACAATATGTTCGAGAACCGAGGCACCACTGTAATTTCAAATTATCACCTACACAAGATAGTTGATAACTTTGCTGTAAGGAGTTTTAATGTTATATTATTGGGTCACTTAGGTACTTTCTCTGGGGACTTATTTATCTTCTCGGAATAATACAAATTCGTAAATAATAATAACATACTTCGCTTTAAAAACGTATCAATTCATGATCTGATATAAAAATTAGACTACAACAGGTGTTTTTTATGAGTTGTTATTAAAATATTACTATTTGTGAAAACAATTTGTGGCAACTATTGAATATTTTACATAGAACGTAACGAATATCTGCGTGTCTTTGAAACGATACTTTATTTTAAAGGCTTTAAATATATTGTATTTTTATTGTATTAAACAAGCAAAAATTGGCTTTAAAGTGATATTTAGACGTGGAATTTTGCTGTACATAGAACTATTTTTATTTCTGCCTTTAAACTGTTTTGTATGTTCATATTATAAATTTTGAATGTTAACTTCATATGATGTTTCTGGCTGGAATGTAACATCCGAGCTATGCTGTATGTGTACGATGGCTGGATGTTAGTTCAAATATAAAGCCTTCATTTTTATCTCTTTTCTATAAAGAATGTAAGCTTTAACATTAAATAAAAGAGTATAAAATAATAAAAATGTTTTTTCATAGCATTTTTATTGTGGTTATTTCTAAAATAAATCAGTACTAATATTTTAACAGTATTTCCTAGTATGGTTCGGTCGTTGATGAGCACAAAGACACATAATGGGGTATCTGTGTCATGCCCACCACGGGTAAAGAAACCTGGTTTTTGGTGTCACGAGCCTGTACAATTATTGCTTAGCCATTTGGTGTCGATGGGGGAAGGAGGTTATGTCACTGAGTAAAAAAATCTACAAGAGGTAGTTCATGGTTTCAGTCCCTTTCTTAAATTAAAAACGTTACATAAGTGAGTTACTTTAAGAGCTTTTTTATATAAAAGTGTACAGACAAATTACAGCAGGGGCTTCACTCTTCTATGAGTTGCATCAGGGTCTTGTCAGCTTATCAACGGGTCCGGCATGGCCAGGTGGTTAAGGCGCTCGACTCGTAATCCGAAGGTTGCAAGTTCAAATGTTACACCAAACATGCTCGCTCTTTTAGTCGTGAGGGCGTTATAATGTGACGGTGAATCCCACTATTCGTTGGTAAAAGAGTAGTGGGTGGTGATGAGGAGTTTCTTTATAATGTTTTTTTGGAATTAAGAACAAAGCTATCTGTGCTCTGCCCGGTTCCTAGCGGTGTGAGTCTGCGGACAACCGTTGTGTCACTGTGGGTCTTTATAATGTTTCAGTTTCAATGCATAGAAATGTATTAGAGCTAGAACTTGTTTCGATTAAGAACTTGCAAACACAGTTCAGTTTTTCCGCAATAATTCACAAAACATTTGAAACCACAATTTTTTTATTCACATATCATGATTTAATACAATGTTAAACAGTTCCTTGAAAACTATATTTACAGTTCCTTCACTTACAATTTGTGAGAAATTAATTTTTATTTTACTGTCACATTAGGTTAGATAACTTCACCTATACGTCACTGAGGTGAACCACTTTTTAACCTTAATTTTCTTTCTGCATACATTTTTATACTTTATTTATTACAAAGGGATTTTAAACTACTTACTTTATTACAGAAGGGATATTAAACTACTTACATTATTTATTACAGATATATTTTTAAACTAGTTACTTTATTTGTTACATAATGATTTTAAACTACATACTTTATTACAGAAGGGATATTTAACTACTTACATTCTTTATTACAGATATATTTTTAAACTACTTTATTTATTATAGAAATAATTTTAAACGACTTACGTAATTTTTTACAGAAGGAATTTTTAACTATTTACTTTGTAATAAATAAAGTGATTTTAAAATACTTTATTTATTTATTACAGAGATTTTAAACTACTTACTTTATTACAGAAGAGATATTGCACTACTCATTTATTTGTTTGTTTGTTTTTTGGAATTTCGCACAAAGCTACTCGAGGGCTATCTGTGCTAGCCGTCCCTAATTTAGCAGTGTAAGACTAGAGGGAAGGCAGCTAGTCATCACCACCCACCACCAACTCTTGGGCTACTCTTTTACTACCGAAAAGTGGGACTGACCGTACATTATAACGCCCCCACGGCTGGGAAGGCGAGCATGTTTGGCGCGAACCCGCGACCCTCAGATTACGAAGCGCACGCCTTAACGCGGTAGGGCATGCCAGGCCCTACTCATTTATTACAGAAATAATTTTAAACTAATTACTTTGTAACATAATGATTTTAACTACTTTATTTATTACAAAATTAATAATTTTAAACTTCTCTATTTATTAAATAATGATTCTAAACTATTTACTTTATTGATCACAGAAAAAAAATTAAACTTCTTACTTTATTTATTACTTTATGGTTTTAAACTACTTACATTATTTACTGCAGAAGGGATTTTAAATTATTTACTTTAATTTTTACAAAAGGATTTTCAACAACATACTTTATTTATTACAGAAAGATTTTAATCTACTTACTTTATTGCAGAAAAGATATTAAATTACTTACATTATTTATTGCAGATATATTTTAAAACTAGTTACCTTATTTGTTACATAATGATTTTAAACTACTCATTTTATTTATTTCAGGAGTTTTAAACTATTAACTTTATTTTTGCAAACGGATTTTAAACTACTTACTTTATTACAGAAGGAATATTAAACTATTTATTTTATTTGTTACAGAAATAATTTTCAACTAATTACTTTATTTGTCACATAATGATTTTAATCTACTTTATTTATTACAAAATTAATAATTTTAAACTACTCACTTTATTTATTAAATAATGCTTTCAAACTATTTACTTATTATGCAAAACATTTAAAGTACTTACTTTATTTATTACATAAAGAATTTTAAACCACCTACTTTATTTATTACTCAATGATTTTAAACTACTTACTTTTTATATTACATAATGATTGTAAATTACTTATTTATTGCATAATGATTTTAAACAACTTCATTTATTACATAATGATTGTCAACTACTTATTTTATTTATTGCATAATGCTTTTAAACTCCTTTCTGTATTTATTACAGAGGGATTTCAAACTACATACTTTATTTATTACAGGAATAATTTTAAACTCCTTTCTTTATTTGTTACAAAATTAATAATTTTAAACTACTTACTTTATTTATTACTTAATGATTTTAAATTACTTTAATTATTAGAGAAATATTTTTAAACTAATTACTTTAATTGTTACATAATGATTTTATACTGATTACTTTATTACAAAGGGACATTAAAAAACTTTCTTTATTACAAAATTAATAATTTAAAACTACTCACTTTATTAAATAATGATTTTTTAAACGATTTACTTTATTTACTACAGAAAAAATTTAAACTACTATTTATTACAGAAGAAATTTTAAACAATTAACTTTATTTATTATAAAGGGATTTTAAACTATTTACTTTATTTATTATAGAGGGATTTTAAACTACTTATTGTATTTATTACACAAATAAATTTAAACTAATTACTTTATTTGTTACATGATAATTTTAATCTACTTACTTTATTTATTACAAAGGGATTTTAAACTATTTTATTTATTACAAAATTAATAATTTTAAACTACTTACTTTATTTATTAAACAATGATTTTAAACTACTCAATTTATTTATTACTTAATGATTTTAAACTACTTACTTTATTTATTAGAGCAGGGATCTTAAACTTCTTATTTTATTTATTACGTAATGATTTTGAACTACTTACTTTATTTATTGCAAGAGGGATTTTAAACTATTTACTTTATTTATTACAAAGGGATTTTCAACTACTTACTTTATTAATTGAGAGGTATTTTAAACTACTTACTTTATTTATTTCAGGAGGGATTTTAAACTACTTACTTTATTTATTACAGAAATAATTTTCATCTAAGTACTTTATTTGTTACATAATGATTTAAAACTATTTACTTTATTTATTACAAAGGATTTTAAACTACTTACTTTATTACAGAAGGGATATTAAACTACATATTTTATTTATTACAGATATATTTTTAAACTACTAACTTTACTTATTAAATAATGATTTTAAACTATTTACTTTATTTATTACATAAAAAATTTTAAACTACTTACTTTATTTATTACAGAAAGAAATTTAAACCACTTACTTTATTTATTACTTAATGATTTTAAACTGCTTACTTTATTTATTACAATTACAATTTTAATATCGTTTGCAACCTAAAGCTTTCCATATCTCATTCTCTTTCTTTGATTCCACAGCCAACTATAACTGGGTCACTTTTGCACGTTCAGTTTCAAGAGCTGGTATTAAAACTTCCCAGTCAAGGTTTTTTCTTTCACAAGCTTCTCTGTTGGTAAGACAAAGACTGAAGATTACTTTTTTGATATTATCAGAATGCTTTACTGGCTTGTAACGAAGGTTAAACAGCCTTTCAACTAATTAAAACATTTAAGCCTCTTACAGAAAGCCCTTAATAATAATACTAAAAAAGATATAAAAAATAATATATATTATACAAAACTAAAAATAATTTAATTAAGTAATAACATATATACAAATTATTATTTTAATAATAAAGGAATTCATTTTCATTTATTTATATGTTTATTATTATAGATTTCTTGAAGTTATTATTAATATTTCACTCTTCTATTTGCTCTACCATCATTAAGTGCTTTTATTTATAAATCTTCCAATATTGTTAGTGTAAGTTATTCATTTTCTGTTTCCAATCACTTACACAAATACATACACAATGTTATTTCACAATTCGTATCATATTCTTAGAAAAGTGTACCAGTTCACTTCTTGAATACTGGATTATAGTATCTATGTGGAACAGACACGGTAGTGATAGCAGAAGAGCAGACAGACTTATCTGTGGTGTCAGCTAGTTCATTCCAGTAAATACCAATGTGATCTGGTATCCAGAAAAAACTGGATAGAAATGGAAGATGAAGAGAAATGGGCCAGTCAGGTTTGAATATTGATGAGAACATGGTGAGAACTAACATGAAGTGATTCCAGCACCAATAGAGTGCTAAGAGAGTCGGTATAAATAGTACAATTAGTGTACAGCATAGCCTCTATGTGATACAGGGCAAGAGAAATGGTGTACAACTCAGCAGTGAACACAGAAACTGCAGAGGGAATTGTATGTGCAATAACTGAACCACAATCAACCCTGGCAGAGCCCACAATCATCCGATTTTGAACCATCCTTATAAATAGGAATGGAAAGATATATTTTCTGTTATTTCCTGTTATACAACTGTATATTTGTCGCTCTAACACGGGCCTGGCATGGTCTAGCGCGTTAAGACGTGCGCTTCGTAATCTGAGGGTCGCGGGTTCGCGCCCGAGTTGTGCCAAACATGCTCACCCTCATCGCCGTGGGGACGTTATAATGTGACGGTCAATCCCACTATTCGTTGGTACAAGAGTAGCCCAAGCGTTGGCGGTGGGTGGTGATGACTAGCTGCCTTCCCTCTAGTCTTACACTGCTAAATTAGGGACGGCTAGCACAGATAACCCTCGAGTGGCTTTGTGCGAAATTCCAAAACAAAACAAAAAAGAAAAAAACGCTATAACATAGTTATATAATTACAAACTTATTTATATATTAGTGAAAATGATTTGATGAAACTGTGTCTTGGTGATTAGCTTCATTGCATTGTAAATAGTGTGCTGTTAATAGTACTGAATAGGATTTAAAGCAGTTAGTTAATTTTTCGCTGTATAATTTATAAAAATGAGTACAGATGTCCTGAGCTTGTTCGATACCTGTTGGTAACAAGTTAAACCCACTAGAGGGCACTTTGGCAGACAGATACGACAGGCTCTTATGACATGGTAGTTCTACAAAATACCCTTTGGTGATACTACGACGTGATCATATTTTACAATTTAAAAAGCTGAAGTACAGTTGAAGAAACTACACTACAGTTACTGTTCAATGATCTCTTAAAGTAAGTAACTCAGGAACTAAAGAAACTAACTGAATTCTCTTAAGTGAAATAACTCTTCCAGTGAAATGTTCAAATAATATAATACGCGTTCTTTTTTCTATGTTATTTATCCGCTTAAATTCTAGAAAGAAAAATATATATAAGCAGTTTGCAACTTTCCAATGGTTATTATTGTTTAATATGTTTGATTTTTTAATTTCACGTAAAGCTACACGAAGGCTATCTGCAGTAGCCGTCCTTAAATTAGCAGTGTAAGATTAGACGGAAGGCAGCTAGTCATCACCACCCATCGCCAACATTTGGGTTACTTCATTATTAACAAATATTGGGATTGAATGTAAATTAATAACGCCCTCACAGGTGAAAGGGCGGGCATGTTTGGTGCAGCAGGGATTCGAACCCGCGACCCTGGGATTACAAGTCGAACGTCTCAACCCACTTGACCATGCCGGGACAAATCAGAAAGAAGTTAATTCGTTACAGCGACCTCGTTAGAATAAAATCTCTGAATTACAAAAATAATGAAAATGCATAATAAATGCAAGAAATATTTTTATCTTACAATGACTGGTACGGGTATTAACGTTTTAAAACGTTATTTTCTGCTTATCAACAAAAGTGTTAATACCCATACCAGTCGTTCTGAGATACATTTGTATTTCAAGTGGGTTTCTCGTCGTGAAGAAATATTGTATTTATTGAATTAACATTTTAAATATGTTTAATCAAGATTATTGTTGGGCTTAAAGAATTGTACACATTTCTATTATTGTTAACTTACATTTAAAGTTTTTTTTCTGTTTTACGTAATCGGCAGAGTGCGTAAACTGATTCTAAAAGACTGTTTTAAAATAGTTGTTTTAAAAACCAACTGAAGCGGTACCGAAGGCTTCGCTTCCCTTGGCGTCAAAACCTATAGTTCTAAGATATGCTTGGTAGATAGCACTCATTTCGATCTCTCTTGTTACTTTGTGGTCAGTTACATGTTATCTTCAATTTCTTTATAATTAAAATATGTGGAACACAGGAATTAATCATTTGATGATATTGGGGTGGGAGAGTATCTGGCCTCAGTATCCAATTATCTTTTAACTGAACAGTAGGATTCTGTGTTCATTTTTTGCGCTACAAATTTTGTTTCTATACTCATACTGTTGTTAGAAACATCTGCTTTCATATGTGGTACTATATTCATATATCTGTCTTCTTACGAGATACCATGTTGATAAATCTGATTTCAAGCAAGGTATTAATTTGAGATCTCCACCTTTATATGACGTATTATTTTGTTCATGTGAAGTACTACGTTCCATATGACGTATCATGTTGGTACATGTGGCTTCATGTGAAGTACTACGTTCCATGGTTCGAAACATTATAACTGAATACACTTGTCTAAAGAATCCATACAATTATTTGTTGGTTAAGCATGAAACACATTTATAGTTATATCTGTAACCCATTATCCATTGCTTATTTAATAATAATATGTATTTTAATGGTCTTGAAACACGTGATTCTTATTTATTTACTTTCTGTAATGATCGTGCAGCGTTCTTTGTTGTTTCTACAACTGGAAAAAAAAACTCGGGAAGAACGGAATGTTTTGGAAAACCGTGTCGCATACAAACAGCTCGGTGCTGAAAAGATAACCACTAATGAATTGAATATATTGGAGGCTATGCCGCTGATCCCTGAATGTGAGAAGAAGATCCCTACAAAGAACGTTAAGAAGACAAAAACTAATATACTAAGAAAGCAAAAAGTGACCGAACGAAAAACCCTGGAGACGATAATTGAAAACTACCTAGAAGAAAGGAATACTTTGGTTCGAAATTCAATTAAGTTCTTATTCATCTTACGATTATAATTAATATTTGATACAAGTAAATTTACATTTTTATAGTTGAAAACATTTCATTTTAATATAATGTATACTACGTCAAACTACGTGTACAATATCAAACAGATGCTGCATGTTTAAAATCAATGTTGTTAATACCTTGGGTTATCTCCAACTACTGAAAAAGATGCGTTCAGAGAATCTTTAATTTTCAGAGTCGTTTGAATACATGCGATTTTTCTTATAAAAGAGACCTATACGTGTTCGATACCTTTGAGGTCTGATAAGTTTGTATGCCAGTAAAACTGGTGAATTACCTCTTCTTCAGTCTTAGTACATATTGGAAGACAATTACCATCCATTAAACCGAAGCCAGAGCCAGTCGTAACAGTATATGATAGTGTAAGAAGTACGCATTACCTTTACTAATGTCCATTGCATCAATAACATTTGGAAAACATAAAGATCAGAATTCCCTTTCGTAATTTTTCATTCACGTACATACTACTACTACTGATTTAGTGAAATATCCAGTTCTCTTCTTTTGGACTTTACTAAAATTATTAAATATTTTAAAACAATATAAAGTGCGTGGTTTGCTCCACAGTTGCAAAAAAAAAAAAAAAAAGAAGACAGTTTGAAAAATATTTATCTCTGTAATGTAAAGTAAATAACCAGTCATTGGAGTTCAGATCACATAACTTTTCTTGCATAATTTATATAACAATAAATCGAGTAGAACACTTGACATTTAATCATAACCGTACTTTCATCTTGTCATTAGATCATTAAGATAAAATCATTTAAAATCATAATAATAATAGTAATAATAGAAGAGAGCTAAAATAAAACAGGCATCCTACGTTCTAGACTTATTAAAAATAATAGTAATAAAAAAATCAAAGAACATTATAAATGGACATTGCTCTGAAAAGGACCTGACTAAACATATATATCACTCCAGCCATTTAGTATTTACTCGAAATTTAATAATATGGCCACTGCAACAAAGTCATGGAAGGAAGAAGAGGTCTAGTGTACCTGACCCTCCTGGATATACAAATAAATAAACCCAAATACCACAGAGAGAGAGAGCTGTACGAGGGCTATTTCCGCTAGCCGTCCTTAATAAAGCAGTTAAAGACCCACCGATGATTGTAGGGCTACTATTTTAAGAATAAATAGTGGGATTTACCATAACTTTATAACACCCCTATGGACGAAAGGGCGAGTATGTGTGCCGGAGATTTGTCAACGCGACTCTCAGATTATTTGACGAGCGCCCTAACCACCTGGCCCATTAATGAATTATGAAAAATATCGTTCAATTTCATAATATATTATTATATTTATAACAAAAAATCACGTAAGCCACTTTCTTAAACACATTTATCATTTAAACTTAAATCATTATGTTGCTCCCTTACCTTCAGTCAAAACATAATCATATTCAAATAATGACGTATTCTACTTACCTTGAACAAAATTATCTTCCTATTATGCTTCAAAATTTGGTTTTTACTTTATATAATATATTTTTGACTTCTAGACTTATCAAAATTAAATTCCATGAAGCTTCTTTATTTTGCATTTCATACTATTATTTTGCTTTTAAATTTTATTTTGCACGTCTAGTTATATCAAAGTCTATCATCTAAATTATTCTGTACATTCTGCAAATGTATCTAGGTATTATGTAAATTATACAATATGTTGTAGAAAAAAATTCATTTTTCAGAGTGAATAAAACTAATCAAACAACGAGAACTTAGAAATGAATTTTTTCCATTTTATTTTTCTTTTCCTCAGATATTTTTCAAAATTTCACCACAAATGTATAATTCAGACAAAATGTCAAGGTTCACAGAATGTTCTCGCGCTTTCTTTCTTTCTTTACTGAGAGAGCACGTCCTGGTGTTAGCAAGTACCTGGTTAGCGTACCTGAAGGGTTCATTATTCGTGTCTCTCTATCAAAAATTTCAATCATACTTTAAGAAATGGATCCGCTACAAGAGGGACAGTAAAATTCTAATTCGATTGTCTCCTCAAATGTGAAAACACTGGAACAGTTTCATACCATTTTAGGTTAATTTTCTGATACAAATTAAAGAACTCTCAACTGCAAGTATTTTGTTTCTTTAATTAGATAATACAATTTAAAAAATAGCCTATTTTCTATATAAAAATGGGCAATTTTGCACACTTCTGCCTTCTCTCTAGTCTTACATTGCTAAATTAAGAACGACTTGTGCAGATAGCCCTCATGTAGCTTTGCACAAAATTTCAAAACCTGTGTAATTTTTGTTTTCTGCTGTTGACTGTTCTTTTATGTTTTCCCTCAGTACGTCTGCTGACTCACACCGATAAAAACCGAGTTTCGATACTAGTGGGGGCAGAGTACAAATAGCCCATGTGTAGCTTTGTGCTTAGTTCTAAACAGCAGAAAACCCTAAATGTCAGCCATAACATCTTATACTAATTTTACTAGTCCACAAAAGTATTTCGTTTCCTTTAACTAAATAATGAGAGGAAGAACATAGCATAATAACACGTGAAAAGCTAATGCTTTTCGTAACTGTCATAAATGTTCTGGCTCTCAAAGTTTGGTTTGAATTTCGTGCAAAGCTACACGAGAGATATCTGCACTAGACATTCCTAATTTAGCAGTTTAAGACTAGAGGAAAGGCAGCTAGTCATCATTACCCACCGCCAACTTTTGGGCTAATCTTTTACCAACGAATAATGGGATTGACCGTCACATTATAACCTTCTCACGGTTAAATGGGCGAGCATGTTTGGTGTGACGGAGACTCTCAAAGTAATTACAGGTATTAGAAAATATTTCTTTTGTCTGGTGATAAGGTGGAGTGAGAAACTTTGAATTAAGAAATAATCCACGAAGTACAAATGATTCAATAAAGGAAAATGAATACTGAATACTACATGTTGTCTTCGTTTCTTTGTATCAGAAACATTACGCGAAAAGTAACAGAACAAAATATGATTTGTTAGGTAGATAGACTTATTGTACATTATTTTGTTATTTTACTTCTCTTGTACTCCTCGGTGTGTATTTTCATACATGGTGAGGGACCTTCCCATGGAAGGTTCTACATTTATGTTATTTACTCTGAGACCTGAATATTCACCTAGGTGTTTGCCGTGTATGGAGACAGCTAAAGGGGAAGAGAGAATCCTGGTGATCAAGTGTTGTCTGGGACACTGCAACACATCACTTTGACCTTGAAATCCTGTAGTTCCTCCAGGATCATTCGACTGGTCCTGTTGGGCTAGGGCCAAATGAGTATCAGTGTTGGGCGTTCTCGACGGGTATTGAGGGCATTGTACCTGAAGCTGGTGTTTGAGCATAGCACCCACGTAGCCCTGGTGTTACTACAGTTCCCTTCTTTGGAATTGCAGTGCATCCCTCGTAGAACTCCATGGTGGGTGTGGTCTGTTGGCACTAAATTATTCTCATTTAAAAAAATAAATGACAAAAAATAGTTAATTGACAAGTTACCACATATAAAAGACTGTTCTCCAGTTAATTGACAAGTTACCACATATGAAGACTGTTCTCCAGTTAATTGACAAGTTACCATATATGAAAGACTGTTCTCCAGTTAATTGACAAGTTACCACATATGAAAGACTGTTCTCCAGTTAATTAACAAGTTACCACATATGAAAGACTGTTCTCCAGTTAATTGACAAGTTACCACATATGTTCTCCAATTCGCACCTCACACTCTTTCTATACACTGTTTTCTTTTGTTTATTTTTCACTGAGAAATCTTAGGGCAAATGTCTCCCTATTTTTATTCTGAAGGGTTTAAAGGGACTTGTCAGCTTTTTAAGTCAGTGAAGAATCTTCTTTCTGAGGACATCTTGATGGAAACATCTACAATAAAACGTGTTTTGAATTTCAAGGTTATTGGGGATATACCCATTTTGGTTACTCCCCATGCAACTTTGAATTCCTTCCAAGGTGTGATTATTGAGAGAGATTTATGAAACACTCCAGAGTTAAAGATCTTCGATCGTTTCTCCAGCTAAATATTTTCTGCTGTGTGACACATTTCTACTTGTAAAGAAGGAATTATGCTACATATCGTCCACACAGATTACCTGAACTGTAAGGTATGGTCATATATTACTATATCTCTCAGATGTTCCAGTGTCATTCAAAGGCTTCTCGTTGTGTTTCTGTGATGTCTGTTAGTTATCATGGCAAAACCATAATTCTTATAAGAGTCAATTGGATCATCTCTTCATCAGTTGTGATGGTTTTAATCCTTCTTATTTTTATTTATGTCCTACGTTGAGGAGTAAAAGGCACAGCATTTAAAAACTGTTAGACACATTTATTTTCCAGAGGCTTGAAAGTTATTGTCCTTTGCTACATCTTGGATATATATTGCTGCAATACGTTCCACTACTTCAGGGGGAATGCAAAATGATCTTTTCATGCCTCTAAGAGGGTCTTTCTCACATCAAATAAAGATTCCTTTGCCTTCTATAGATAAAAGAGTTAAGAAGTCAATGTATACTCCTTTCTTTCTCTCCAGTGTTGCATCCATTGACTGGTCGGATCCATTACTTTCAGCTCTAGTTTCTGGTGACTCCTTGGGTCTATGATATTTGGTTCCAAGATTCAGAATGATTATTCGTTCATGCTCCTAGCCACTGATATCTGCTTCAACTGACAGAGATCTGTTTAATTGACCTAAGGGTAGGTTCTATGGAGATCTATAGACTTTTTTCCTCTAAAAAATGGCGTGATTACAAGCAGAATGATTCGTTACACAGTTTCCATCTACCTAAATAAAAATGGCCATTTTGATACAGTGGAACGGTTGAGGTTTTTTTAAATTTCGATTAAATTACGGCCTTCATCATTCCTATCATCCTACATGTCTCCTTTGATAAGAAACGCTCCTAAAACTTTCTGATACAATCATCTTTTGGCAGATTTTTTATACCATAATTACAGGTTATGTGGCGAATGAGCTCATGGACACTGCTGGTTGACCAGAAAATGTGACTCATAAACGGGCCTGGAATATCTTTCACGGGTATTCAACTCTTTCCAACCACATTGCTTTTCAGCATGTCCATATCCATGCTCAGCAGATTCGAAAACAAAGCCAAAAGGAATCTTGTATTATGTTTACAACAACAACAACAAAGCCACACGTGACAATATTCAAAGGGTCAATTGTAGATATTTTTCCCATCTCACTTTATCTTGTACTCTAATGACCAGGAAGTTGCTGACGTAAAGAGCATTGCTAATACTTTCTGGGGGCGCTTTTAATCTTTCTGTTTCTTTTCCCACCTTCTCGTTCATCAATTCTCAATCAGAGCAATCGCCTGTTTTCTTTTGAGCTGATCATCTCTCTGATTATAATTACTCCTTTACATTCTTAATCAGTCTGGCAGCCATCAGTAAGATCTGATGAAGATTACTAGGAGGTTCTGTACCATCTCTCTCCTGTCTCGCCTGATCTTCATCTAATTCTATTTACCAGACATGGTTGAAGAAGGTTTCCCCTGGTACTTGGCACAAGACTATTGTTTTACCTTTTTCTAAGCCTGGTAGAATTCTAAGATTCCTACTCATTATAATCCAGTTGGGCTCGGCATGGCCAGGTGGTTAAGGCATTTCACTCGTAATCTGAGAGTCGCTGGTTCGAATTCCCGTCGCATCAAACATGCTCGCCCTTTCAGCCATGGAGGCGTTATAATGTGGCGGTCAATCCCACTATTCGCTGGTTAAAAGAGTTGCCCAAGAGTTGGCGGTGGGTGGTGATGACTAGCTGTCTTCGCTTTAGTCTTACACTGCTAAACTAGAGACGGTTAGCGCAGATAGCTCTCGTGTAGCTTTGCGTTAAGTTAAGAAAACAAACAAACAAACAATAATCCAGTTGCTTTGACAAGCTGTATCTGGAAATGACGGTTAATTCGTGTCTTGTTTGATTCAAGGGAATCAAAGAACCATCTCCAACCAGTCAAATGAGGGTTCCACCCACAGCACTCTACTGTGACCGCCTGACGCGACTTAAAACGTCGATCAGGGAAACCTTCTTAAGAGAAGGAACATCCTATGTTAATTTTCTTCAATCTTAAGAGGGCTTATAACACTCTTTGGATGTATGGCGTTTTGCAGAACCTCTGTTGCCTATTTTCAATAGTAACATTTTACTGAACTGGCGATTCCAAGTCCGCATACGTTCGACTGTTTCCCTGTCTTTCACACGAGAACTTGGAGTCTCTCAGAGCTGTCTCTTGTGTGTCACACTTTTCAGTATAAATATTAATGCTATTACTAAACAACTTCTTCCTACTGTGGCAAATAGGCTCAATGTTGACGACTTCGACATCTTATGTCAGTTGGCGAGCATGAGGTTTAAGTGGCAGCTTAAGACAACCATTTGTCACCAACAGGGCTTAAACTCCACTCCAGAACTCTGCCTTAGTGATTTTGTTCTTTCCGTAGTTTGTCAGGCAAAGGTCTTGGGATTTATGTTTAACTGTTAGCTTACGTTTATTTCTCACATTGAGCACTACATGTCAAGAGTACAAGAGTACTGAATGTCCTCCATGTTTTCTCTTCCACCTTTTGGTTCGATGTTCAATGTCGTAGGTCTGTCATGCCTTCATTTGATCCAAACTGGACTACGGGTCTCTGCTCTATGGTTTTGCCAGGGCCTCTGCCTTGAAAATGTTGGACTCCATTCACCATTTGGGTTTTCTACACTTTTTCAGTCCAGAATTTGTACACAGAGTCCCATGAAACTCCTTTCAACATTCGCCACTTGCAACTTTCATTCCAATATGCTACTAAATATCGATCCTACCAAAGCATTTAACCTGAGTTTCCTCAGTAGGCTATACTCTTTTATAATAGTTGGCTGCATTGCTACCTTTGGCATTGTATCCGTTGCAACTGGTTGAATTGTGTTTGTCATTGGATGTCATTGCTGTCTCTAATAATCAGTCAATCCCACCATGGCTAGTTACCATCCTCTTCTGTGACCTTTCTTTAAGTTAAGGTAGGTGGATACTCCCAATTGGATACAAAGTTCTTTATTTGACAAATTTCTTTCGAATCATTCTTTCATTCCCGTTAATACAGATGCTTCGAAATCAAGTGGCTCTATGGGCTTTGTCATGGTTTGTTGTGGCTCAGAAGTTGCTCACAGGATTCATACTACAGTTTCTCTGTTCCCCCACGAGTTGTATACCATTTCTCCTGCTCTGGAACACATAGAAGTTATACAGTACATCTACTGTCATATTTAATTGACTCTTTTAACTGTCTACTGGACCTGGAATCATTTAACGTCAGTTTCTACCTTATTCTCGCCAATATTCAACAACATTTTTTGTCTGTTTTCTGGTTCGGTTCAGTGTTTCTGAATACCTGGTTCTGCTCTGGTGTCATCACGATCGTGTCTGTCCCATATACTGACTACGGGAACTTATCTATTCAATGCTCGAATTCCCACAAGTTAGCATTCGGTTTACAGTTAACAATATCATAACAAGCTTTGACAGATTTCACCAACTGTTGCTTTTTGGGCATCTTATTTCCATGAAACTAGCAACACTCCTTGCTATTTTAAACAGTAGAGTCAAGCTAACATCAAATTAGCAATACTTCTTGATATTTCTACTTTGTTACATGCAAACAGCGATTTACAAAAATGTTACTTATTATTTAGACATAAAAACAAGTATATCAATTATTGTATTGACTCTCATTTGAGAAGGAAAAACTGTACAAATGTACTACAAGCATAATGACCTTACCAGGTAATTGGCTGACTAATTTCAGATTAATTTACTTTTTAATATTGTCTTTTTAATGATTCGGTTATTATTTTCATCCTTTCTCATAAGAAACTGACTTATGTACAGTTATTTAAATATTACCAAACATTTACTTTATTCAACATGAATGAATTTGAAAATGACCTATCAATTGCTGGAGTTGCATCTACATTCACCCTGACTGTCATCCTATAGAGTTGATCTTTGATAGATGTCTGCTTTAAAAAATAAACTGTAACAAGTTTCTAATTCACTGTCGGTCAATATAAATGTACACGAGTGATTTACAAACCTCTGAAGATTAAATAAAGATCACTCCCGAGTTATAATACCACCAATAATCGAACTTGCCAATAAACATTGAAGTTTATTAGGGATACGAAAGAATTTCTTATCAGCTAATATGCAAGTAAAAATAAAAATAAAAATATTGATTATGTAGATATAAAAATCTGTATTTGCCGAAATTTTAAAAGCAAAATTACTTTAATTTGATTGGTATTTGCATTTTTTCTAGTCCAGCCTTTTCTAGAAATTTGTAGAAGTTTCTTGAGAGTAGTACACAACAATATTTCTTTTACGAAAACGCGCTAGAACATTCTTGAAACTTCGAACGACGCGCTTGATTCATATAAAAACCGAGAGACATTGATACAAGTAGAATATTGTTAGTCACCTACAATCAGGATGTTATGTTACAACTGTGATTAGCTCTAACTAATCGGGAAACAACACAATTTGACAAGCAACATTTATAGATTTTTAACATAACAAACCGTTCAACTTCAGTAAATCAACTTTTACGTTATTATTACTTCGAAAATATTAAATATATTTGGCGGAAAAATTCAGCTTGTAAGGATGTGCAGTCTATCAAACTAGCGAGTTTAAACGAGGGGGTTCAGTATTAACGTCTGTAAGTTTATAAAACTGTTGTATGCAATCCATCATTTGTAATAATTCTTAGTGATAACCGTTTTCATAAATTGTACTTTTTCTATTAAAATATATTTGTGTTAAAAAAGAATATTGTTTGTTTCAATTTTGTTACTAAATATCATAAATTTAATACGTATTAAGATTTGTTTAGCTTCTCTTTTCAAGTTCATATTTGTACTAATTTGAATCAGTAATGCGTAAAGTAACGTAATAAAGAGACTCGTTAAGGATATAGTATAATATGAAACAAGCTGAATTTTAAACACGCCATGTTCTAGAGATCTGATAGAAAAACGTATATATTTAAAAACTGCTTGTATGTGTTAAGAACTTTTCTTATGAAGAGGAACGAACAACGTTTCGACTTTTTTCGGTCATCGTCAGGTTTACAAAGAAAGAAAGAGGAAAGTGACTGATAGCTGACCACATGTTTGAAGAGGGTTGTGTAATTTAGTGTAGGAATGTAGAGGGCGTGCTTAGATATTTGATGTTTATTTTGGGCTTGAGTTGTTGTATAAGTAAGGATTCTTTTATTTTAAGTTTGTTTATGTTGGTTTCTTTATTTAGTAATTGGGTGGTTTTATGGTTATATTGTTTTTATTTGAGATGCAGTGTTCGAACTCGTGTGAAGGTGACTTTTTGTGTTCATTTTAAATACACTGACGGCCAAAATCTTAAG
This sequence comes from Tachypleus tridentatus, assembly GCF_004210375.1. Classification (NCBI taxonomy): domain Eukaryota; kingdom Metazoa; phylum Arthropoda; class Merostomata; order Xiphosura; family Limulidae; genus Tachypleus; species Tachypleus tridentatus. The sequence continues at coordinate 75,096,805 of NC_134826.1, forward strand.
GCCAATGAACATAAAAAAAACACTTGTTGTGTTGTTAGACTCAACCACTTATTTGAGTAGAGCTTCGAAAGGTGAAAATAAGAAAAGGGAAAATAAAAAGCCCAACTTTCTTACAATTTAATGGGGAAAATGTGAACACTATAAAATTTGCCTAAATTCTAACTGGTCAAAAGTTTAAGACCATACTGAAACGAAGCGTTTATCGGTAAACACGTAACGAAATTTAGCCATTTGTGTTCAAGCATTAGCGTTGTCAACATCTCCAATGACATCTCCTGGCGCCCGGCATGGCCAAGTGTGTTAAGGCGTTCGACTCGTAATGCAAGGGTCGCGGGCTCGAATCCTGGTAGCACCAAACATGCTTGTCCTTTCAGCTGTGGGGCCGTTATAATGTGACGGTCAATCACACTATTCGTTGGTAAAAGAGTAGCCCAAGAGTTGGCGGTGAGTGGTGATGACTAGCTGCATTCCCTCTAGTTTTACACTGCTACATTAGGGGCGGTTAGCGCAGATAGCCCTCGAGTAGCTTTGCGCAAAATTTAAAACAAACAGACATCTTCTGTGTTACATTGGGGAAAAAACATGGCAAAGGCTGAAAAGTTAACATAGTTTGAAAGTGGCAGAACTGTGGAGCTTAAAAAACAAGGTCTCTCAAAACGTGCCATCGCTGGTGAGATTGAGCGTAGTAAAACTGCTGTTGCAAATTTCTTGAGAATTTAAAGTGGTCGTCCAAAGAAAATTTCGCCAACGTTGAACAGGAGGATTCGACGGGTTGTCCGGCAAGATACTACCCGATCGTTGAACCATATTAAGGCCCTTACGGACGCATAATGCAGCTGAAAAACGATAAGACGGCATTGACGAGAGCAAGGTTTTAAAAACCGTAAACGTCTTCAAAGGCCACCCCTCCTTCCACACCACAAAACAGCTCGGTGAAACTTTGTTGAGAAGCATCAAACATGGGACGTAGGAAAGTGGACAAAGGTTTCGTTCTCTGATGAAAAAAAATTTAACCTGGATGGACCAGATGGCTTCCAATGTTACTGGCACCATAAGGATATCCCATCGGAGACATTTTCTACACGACACAATGGAGAAAGTTCCATCATGATCTGGGGTGCTTTCTCCTTCCATGGAACAATGGATCTTCAGGTTATACAGGGGCGTAAAACAGTAGCTGGCCACATTGGCATGTTGGAGAAAGCATCCTTATTGACTGAATGCCCTCGCTTGTGTAGAAATGACTGAATCTTTCAGCAGGACAACGTTGAAATCCACAATGCCCGCAGGACAAAGGACTTTTCATGGCGAATAACGCGATTTTTTTGGACCATCCAGCGTGTTCGCCCGAACTGAACCCCATTGAAAATGTTTGGGGGTGGATAGCAAGGGAAGTCAATAGAAATGGCCGTCAATTTCAAACAGTGCATGATCTTCGTGAAGCCATTTTCACCACTTGGAATAACATTCCAGCCAGCCTTCTGCAAACGCTTATATCGATCATGCAAAGCAAATGTTTGCAGTTATTTGCAATGATGGCCGTGCAACTTACTAATGAGACCTCTTGTTGGGCATTTCCTACTTTGTTTAGAACTTTTTTTTGGGATGGTCTTAAACACTTGACGAACAAGTATTTAGGTTTCGGCTAACTAATTTCACAGTGTTCACATTTTCCCTATTAAATGCTAAACATGTTTTCTTTTTTTCCCTTTTCTTATTTCCATCTTTCGAAGCTCTACTCAAATACGTGGTTGAGTCAAACAACGCAAAATGCATATTTTGTCTTTATGTTCATTGGCCTTAAGATTTTGACCAGCAGTGTATATATTTTTCTCTACAAATGGGTTTTCTCGTCATTAAGAAGATAGAAAAACGATTGACTTTGGTTGCACATTGTACAAGTTAAGGAAAATAGGTACTTATTGTTATTTACATTTATGAGTATATTAATAACAGTTAGATTAGAGCTTAATGTGCAGAATCGATTGTTAGACACAGTTTTTAACATGGATTATCATGTTCATAAGACACTCCTTAATAATATATCTCTGTTATAATTTAGTTTACGAAAAATGTGCTTAATGAAAAAGAAGTTATCTTATAAATGAAGTGAAATAACCTCGAATGTTTCCTTTTGTAAAGGTTACAATGAAGTGGTTGATAAAATACATCACAAAGAGTATAATAAATAATCTTAGGTGTGTGTTTGAAGGCTCATAAAAACGTAGTGAAGGTATTTTTGTTTGTTTCATAATTTTAGCGTGAAGCTAAGCGAGGACTTTGTGAGCTCAGCAGTCTTTTATTTTGAACTGGACAAAAGACAGCGAGAAAAAGGTATTCATTGCCAACTGTATTGGAATTTTACTGTCCTTCTTGTAGCAGATCCATTTTCCTAAAGTGTGATAGAAATTTTTTGACAGCGGGACGCGAATAATGAACCCTCCAGGTACTCTAACACCAGAACGTGCTCTTTCAGTGAAGAAAGAAACGATAAATTAAATAATAGAACTCCGGTTTTGTATTAGTCAATTAAAAAAATGGACTTAACGAAAGCGCGAGAACATTCTGTTAGCCTTGATTTTTTTGTCTACTGTGATTTATACATTTGTGGAGAAATGATAAAAAGTATCTAAGGTATAGAAAAATAAAATGGAAAAACTTCATTTCTAAGTTCTTGTTGTTTGATTAGTTTTTCACTCTGAAAAATGATTTTTTTCCACAATATATTGTATAATTTACTTAAATACCGAGATATATTTATAGCATGGACTAAATAGTTGAGATGATACTTTTGAATGATGACTCGAGTATTAGAATAAATTTGTACTTTAAATATCTGAAACTTATTAATATTATTCTTTGTTAATAGTCTTTGATATAATTAGACGTGCAAAATAAAATCTAAAAGCAAAATAATCATATGAAATACAAAATAAAGAAGCTTTATGGAATTTAATTTGTTAAAGGTACAACTCAAAAATACAAAATATAAAATACAATTCAAATTTTGAAGCATAATTGGAAGATAATTTTGTTCAAGGTAAGTGGAATACGTCATTATTTGAATATAATTATGTTTTGACTGAAGGTAAGGGAGCAACCTAATTAATTATGTATAAATGATATACGTTTCTAAGAAAGTGGATTACATGATTTTTTGTTTTGAACACAATAATATATTTTTGTATTGTCAAATTGGACGATATTTTTCAAAATTTTCATAATTCATTAATAGGCCAGGTGGTTAGGACGCTCGTCGTATAATTTGAGGGTCGCATGGCCGAATCAACGTCACACATACTCGCCCTTTCGTCGGTAGGGGGTGTTATAAAGTCATGGTAAATCCCACTATTTATTCTTAAAATAATAGCCCTACAATCAACTGTTATATTAAGGACGGCTAGCGGAAATAGCCCTCGTACAGCTTAGCGCGAAATTCAAACAAAAAATTATTTATCAACTGACATTTTCTGATCAGGCAGTTGATCAATAAAATAGAAACTCCCTTTTTTTACAGTTATTAGATTTGTCTAATATTTCTAACAATTCTCTTAAAAATAGTGAAATTAATATTTAGTTAAATATAAAAATTATTAGAAATAACCACTTTATAATGAAACATCTGATTTTCTAAATCTATCCTTCTCTGTTTAATAGCACGATGGCAATCTTTGGTAGTTAAAATATTAGAATTATTCTGCACTATGCATCAGTACTGCTATGAGTTGAAAATTGTTTTCCTGAAAAATGTAGTTCATGAGAGAGTAAAAATCTGAAGCTTTCGTGATTGTGGATATTCTGCATCGAATTTAAAAGTGAAAGGACGGTTTAGTTTTAACATTTCTTTCTTAAACTAATAAAATATTCGTTTTATCGTGTGATGAATTGTATTAAGTTTTTATCCTACATTTTCTGTCAGGACGAATTAATTAAAAACAAACAACCACGAAAATGAGAATATCTTCGACTCCAGCCACTAGTTTGTTTGTTTGTTTTGTTTTTGAATTTCGCACAAAGCTACTCGAGGGCTATCTGTGCTAGCCGTCCCTAATGTAGCAGTGTAAGACCAGAGGCGTGCATTTCGTAATCTGAGGGTCGCGGGTTTGCGCCCAAGTCGCGCCAAACATGCTCGCCCTTTCAGCCGTGGGGGCGTTATAATGTGACGGTCAATCCAACTATTCGTTGGTAAAAGAGTAGCCCAAGAGTTGGCGTGGGTGGTGATGACTAGCTGCCTTCCCTCTAATCTTACACTGCTAAATTAGGGACGGCTAGCACAGATAGCCCTCCAGTAGCTTTGTGCGAAATTCCAAAACAAACAAGAACCAATACGTAGCTTAAGCTTAGTAATCAAAGATGTTAAACACATCAAACGTAGAAATTGAAGAAACCCATGTAGATCCTGCGTTTCAGTAAAAAATGTCGCATGTAAATGTTAGTGTAACAACTGTGAATTGTTGGATTATATTGTGACAGTTTTTAGAACTACTTTATAAACAAACACACAATTATTACCGAAATGAGCATTTAATGTATAATAGCTGTTACATTTAACTGGGCGAAAAATATGTAAACAAACATTTCAATACTTTTGGTTTAATATTTTATTCAAGTTTTAACATTGTATGTCGTAATAAGTAAATACTGCAAGAAAGAAAATCATAAAAAAACATGAGAAAAACGCTTGTGAATTGTTGAACTAAAGCCACAGTCTCTTAAATTTAAATAATAGTTATGAATGTTCTGATAAAATGTTAACACTTTAAGTTTTCAAAGTTTATATTTAATTTACTTGTACATAAACGTAAATAGCTAAATTACTACGTAAGTTTCTGATAAACCAATAATATCAATGATACTGAATTTAAAAAGTTTGTGCAATTTTGTAAGTATCAATCCCATTCGTGTAGCTGTATAGTGTGGACATTAAAGCCATGTTTATTTCTCTTAACTCTAGAGAGAACATATTAACAATGACGGTTTTATAAATTCATTTATTAATTCTATTTCCTAGTTTTGAAGAAAAATCAGGTTGGTTTTCGATCTTTTCCAATGATAAACGTGTCTTGGCTGTCAGAATTCTCAATGAGAATAACAACGTTGAGATGTCCTTGTTTACTGTTTGGTTTAACGATAATTAGTTCATCATAATTGTTCACATGTCTATCAGACAGAGGTCGCTGGATATATTCTTCGACAGATTTTCTTTGTTTTGATGCTGGTGTTCCTCTCTGAAGATATAGAATATTGTTATGTTTTGTGGCGCAACACTCAAAAACAAATCTTTCTATGAAAATGATAAATTATGAAATTGGTTTCAGTTATCTCATAAATGTTTTCTGGAAACTAGGAAAACTATCTCAAACATTGTTTCACGTAGTGAATAAAGAATGATATACAGCAGACAATAGCTTAAATACTGTTTTCCATTTATATTTTAACGTTCACAAAGGATAGCTAGAATGTTTATATTATTGCCCAGGCAAGGTGAAAGTACAGTTATAATTAAATGTCAAGTGTTCAACTCAGTTTATTGTTATAAAACTAGACAAGATGAAAGAGCGGTTATGATTAAATGTCAAGTGTTCTACTCAATTTATTGTTATATAAATTAAGCATGAAAAGCTATGTGATCAAAACTACAAATGACTAGTTATTTACTTCATGTTACAGAGAGAAATAATATTCAAACTGTCTTATTTTTTTGCAACTTTGGAGTAAATCACGCACCTTATGATGCTTTAAAATATTTAATAATTCATTATCAGTAGTAGTAGTATGTATGTGAATAAAAAATTACGAAAGGACATTCTGATCTTTATGTTTTCCAGATGTTATTAATGCTATGGACATTAGTAAAGGTAATCAGACTTATGAGACCTCAATGGTATCGAACACGTTTAGGTAGGTCCATTTTGAAAAAAAAAAAATCGCATACATTCAAACGACTCTGAACATTAAAGATTCTCTGAACGCATCTTTCTCACTAGTTGGGGATAATCCAAGGAATTAACAACACTGAGTTTAAACATGCAACATCTGTTTGATATTGTACACGTGGTTTGACGTAGTATACATTGTATTAAAATGGATTGTTTTTAACTGTAAAAATGTAAATTTACTTGTACCAAATATTAATTATAACGTAAGATGAATGAGAAGTTAATTGAATTTCGGACCAAAGTATTACTTTCTTCTAGGTTGTTTTCATATATCGTCTCCAAGGTTGTTCGTTTGGTCACTTTTTGTTTTCTTAGTATATTAGTTTTTGTCTTCTTAACATTCTTTGTAGCTACCTTCTTCTCACATTCAGGGATCAGTGGCATAGCCTCCAATATATCCAATTCATCAGTGGTTATCTTTTTAGCACCAGGTTGTTTGTGTTCGACACGGTTTTTTAAAACATTCCGTTCTTCCCGAGATTTTTCTCTCCAGTTGTAGAAACAACAAAGAACGCTGCACGATCATTACAGAAAGTAAATAAATAAGAATCACGTGTTTCAAGACCATTAAAATACATATTATTATTAAATAAGCTATGGATAATAGGTTACAGTTATAACTATAAATGTGTTTCATGTTTAACCAACAAATAATTGTATGGATTCTTTAGACAAGTGTATTCAGTTATAATGTTTCGACCCATGGAACGTAGTACTTCACATGAAGCCACATGTACCAACATGACACGTCATATGGAACGTAGTACTTCACATGAAGCCACATGTAACAACATGACACGTCATATGGAACGTAGTACTTCACATGAACCAAAATAATACGTCATATGAAGGCGGAGGTTTCACATTAATACCTTGCTTGAAATCAGATTTATCAACATGGTGTCTCGCAAGAAGACAGATGCATGAATATAGTACCACACATGAAAGCAGATGTTTCTAACAGCAGTGTGAGTGCAGAAACCAATATCTTAAAATGATTACTCCCTGTGTTCAACATACTTTAATTATAAAGAAATTGAAGATAACATGTAACTTACCACGAAGCAATAAGACATATCAAAATGAGTGCTGTCCACCAAGCGTATCTTGTAACTGTAGATTTTGAAACCGAGGGGAGCGTAGCCTTCGGAACCATTTCAGTTGGATCTCAAGATCGTCTTTAAAATCAGTTTACTTACTTTACCTATTTCGTAAAAACTTCAAATGTAAGTTAACGGTAATTGTAATGTGTATAATTCTTTAAGCCCAACAATAATCTTCATTTAACATATTTAAAATTTTAATTCAATAAATACGATATTTCTTCACAATGAGAAATCCACTGGAAATAAACATGTATCTCAGAATGGCTGGTATGGGTATTAACACTTTTATTGACAAGCAGAGAATAACGTTTTAAAACGTTAATACATGTACCAGTCGTTGTGAGATACAAATACGATATTTCTTGCATTTATAATACATTTCCATATTAAATAGCGCCCGGAATGGCCAGGAAGGTTAATGCATTCGACTCGTAATGTAAGGGTCGCGGGTTCGTATCCCCGTCGCACCAAACATGTTCGCTCTTTCAGCTGAGAGAGCGTTATTATTTGACGATCAAATCCAGTATTCGTTCGTAAAAGAGTAGCTCAAGAGTTGGCGGTGGATGGTAATGATTAGCTACCTTCCCTCTAGTCTTATACTACTAAATTAGGGCAGGCTAGTGCAGATAGCCCTCGTGTAGATGTACTCGCGGAAAGCTGTTTCCATAGCCGGAGTGTTTTAATTAAAGATCTTTAGGTCTTCTTAGTAATGACGTGAAGCACACAGGTGTATGATGGAGATATTAATATGTTTGTTTGTTATTTAATTTTGCGGAAAGCTACGAGATGGCTTCCAGCGCTTGCTGCCTAATTTTCAAATTATATACTTGAGGAAACACAGTTATTCAATACTATTTGTCTGAATGTTGGAGCCCATCTTAAACCCGTGTAAGGGGATTGACCGTTATATTAAAATCCCTAACTTGTACCACTATTTTTCTTCTTACGAGAAACCTACAATACACTACTAGTAAAGTTTGTTTGTTCCTTTGTTTTACAATCTAAAGGATAGCTACACGAGAACAAAATGCGCTAGCCATCCCTAATTTAGCAGTGTAAGACCAGAGAGAATGCAATTAGTTATGACCGCCAAAGGCCAACATTTGGGATATTCTTTAACAAAGAAATAGAGGGATTGACTGTTACTTTATAACGCTATCACTGAAAGAGCGAGCATGTTTGGTGTGACGGGGTTCGATCCCATGACCTACAGATTAGGAGTCGAGCGTTCTAACAGTGAAGAACGATTTGTATAAAATTATTATTCATAAGATAATGCTAAACAAACTATTGATTAATACTTCATTATGTACTAGAATCACAAAGTAGACATTTTAAGATATATTTGAAATTTCAATGGTATCTTCATATGAAAATAGTGGCGCCAAGTAACATTCAGTCGTATAACTTAATACAATTATGTGAACATAGAATTTCTGAGTAAACGTTTCCTTCATAGTGTTAGGAGTATTTCTCTTAAAACCAAACTTTGGAAAATCTCTGTTTAGAGGCGTGGCATAGCCAGGTGGGTTAAGGCGTTCGACTCGTAATCCGAGGATTGCGGGTTTGAATCTCTGTCGCACCAAACATGCTCGCTCTTTCAGCCTCAGTGGCGTTATAATATGATGGTCAATCCCACTATTCGTTGGTAAAAGAGTAGCCTAAGAGTTGAAGGTAAGTGTCTTACCTCTAATCTTACACTGCTAAATTATGCATGGCTAGTGCGGATAGCCCTCGTGTAGCTTTGCACAAAATTCAAAAACAACAAGCTCCATTTATAATTGTTTTAATAAGAACTTTTACTTTAGTTATAATATTAGGTACATAGAATGTCTACGTGATGTTATCATTCAAAGAAGAGAGGAAATAATACGTAATAGAAAATATATATATATATGGAGTTGTTAACTATTTTATCAAAACAATATCACTCTGTCATACATATGTTTTTATGTAAATATAAGATTCTTACAAAAAATATTAACATTATAAATCATTACATTTGTTTCCACCTCCTGGAAAAAACCAAAGCTGTTTAATACAATAAAAACCATGGAAGTTATGAAGAAGTGTCTTATTATAACAATGTGTTTTAACAAAAATAAACATTTTTAACTTTGAAAGAAACAATAAAAGAAAACCAATACTCATACAAAGATCTTTATTATCAGCTCCTTCTTCATCAGTAATTTCATCTCCAGGATAAGGTATACAGGCGTCAGAAGCAAAATGTGCCATTAAGTCCCTCCTGGGCACGACAGGCAGTTAGTTTGGAATCCATTGAATCCATTGTCAAACATTTATTTACTCAGTGTTAATTTTATAGTCAAAAAACAATTTGCATTTGGCAAAGTTTAATGTAAAATTGGTTTCACTGCTATATTAGGGACGTTTAGCCATCGTGTAGCTTTAAACTAATCACAGCGCGAAATTAATTATGTTACGCCAAACGTTTAATTTTCTTTGGTATTTCCTTGCAAAATTTGTATTTGGCAAAGTTTAATGTAAAACTGGTTTCACTGCTATATTAGGGACGTTTAGCCATCGTGTAGCTTTGCGCGAAATTAAAAAACAAACAAACAGGTGCCAGAATTCGTTAAAACAGAATATAATAATTTTGGTGGGACATGAAGACAACAAAATAGAACTGGTGTTTATTGAAGACGGAAATTTATTTTATCATGTGATAAATACAGTTGTCGAGGATATTCTAGTTCTTGAATATTTCAAACTGTAAATTCTATTTTGAGGTGAATTAATAACATTCGAACAATCATTTAATAAAACAGACAGTGAAAGATTCTAAAACCAGATAAAAGTGATGGAATAATAACCTTAACGAATCAGAGAATTAAAGAGATAGACAGATAGTAGTAATAAGAAATGTTATTAAAGTTATTAAACCCTATCATATCAAAATGTGATAGTTCATATCTTATTAGAATTACATGATATAAAACAAAACGTATCGTTTCCTGATAGGTATCAACATTACCGTTCAAGCCATGAAAACTATTTTCTTTTTCTTTAGAATGACGTTTTTAATTATGTCTTCGGATTTACAACGCTAAAATCAGGGGTTCGATTCCCCTCGGTGGGCTGAGCAGATAGCCCTTTGTGGCTTTGCTATACGAAAAACACACACAAACACACACACGTTTTTAATTTCTGTGAGATGAAAGAAACTATTACTGAAATACTTTCTGCTGTCTGTAAATTCATAATGAAGTATATTACTTCAAAACTTTTGATCCAAAATTGGAAGTCTTGAAATTTTTATATTTTGAAGTTAATTCATATACTTTGCACTTATTGAAAAACATTGAACTATATTACATACATTTGTTTGTTGAATTTCACGCAAAGCTACATGAGAGCTGTCTGGCTAGCTGTCATTAATTTAGCAGTGTACGACTAGAAGAAAGGCAGCTGGTTATCACCACCCACCACTAACTCTTTCGTTATTCTTTTACCAACGAATACTGAGGTTATCCGTCACTTTACAACGCCCCAACGACTGAATGGACGAACATGTTTGTGTGTGATGGGGATTCGAAGTCTTTCTTTATATTCAATAACGAAATGTTGATGATTGTGCTCGTTTATGTGGGTGCTGAGTTTTCTCCCTGTTTCTCTGACGTAGCTTTATGTGCTGTTATTTGTTGTTGTTTTTTTTAATTTCGCGCAAAGGTACTCAATGGCTATCTGCGCTAGCCGTCCCTAATTTTGCAGTGTAAGACTAAAGGGAAGGAAGCTAGCCATCTCCACCCACCGCCAACTTTTGGGCTACTTTTTTGTTCAACGAATAGTGGGATTGAACGTCACATTATAACGCTCCCAAGGGCGAAAAGGCAAGCATGTTTGGCGCGACGGGGATGCGAACCCGCTACCCTCAGATTACGAGTCGCACGCCTTAAACCACCTGGCCATGCCGGGCTTTAAAATGTAAACGTGGAAGTGTCGGGGATCGAATCCTTGACCTTTCACTTGCAAAGCAAACGCTCTACCACTGAGCTACATCTCCTCACTGTAATTTGTATTCAAAAACAACATTACAAGTCTTGTTGTCTTTACGATCTCTGGTGATAACAAGAGACCTCGTCAGTAATGATATGGTCGATATTTTGTTGTTTTTACAAATGAAATTACAATTAAAAGTTTTTATTCAAATCCATTTTAACTTCTGGTCTTATTGTCGTATTTAGTCCAATTCAGACACTAAATCTTTAAACAAACATTTAAAGTTGAAAGGATACATAATTTACTGGCAGTGATAAAAACAAATTGCAAGATTGTGTGATACTCTAAAGTAAGTGTGTTAAAGTACTAATTTAAAGTGTTTTGTTACTTTGTGTTGTTTTTAAATGTAGGTTTAGTTACATGTAACATCAATTGTACGTGTTAAATTTTGTATTTATTTCTTTAATGAGTATAACTTCCATATATTTATCTCTTTAAGATATTTAAGAAAGTTTAAATGTGTTTTGTTTTTCTACTTTTGATGTTCCGATTTTGTATAGGTAGTGTTCTGCTGGGGTGGTTTAGTGTTAGCCATACGTAAAAACGAACTTACGTGTTTTGAGATGTGAGTGTAAAAAGATCTTCCGGTTTCTCTTGTAAGTTTCTATGTAAGATCTATTGTCAAAAGTTAAAGTGAACTCTTTTATTTCTCAGTCACTTCACACTGACAAAGGATCGCAGTTTTTTTTCTTCTAAAAAGTCGAGTGGAAATTTAAATTTTTCAAACATTTCGACTATTTTACATTCTTTCTAAGGTTTTGTTTCTTCATCTCTCCATACAATTTCTACTTTTCTCCCATATATCCTTATTTGTGAAAGATGTGTACCTATGTGTTTGAGAGGTAAGCCTTGAGTAGCAGTGTTTATTTGTTTGTAGCATAAAGCTATACATAATCTGTGTTCTTCCTACCACATGTATCGAAACCAGGTTCCTACAAACTTATAGTGTTGTGCCACATTTTCTGTTATTGTTTATTACGATTTTATCAGTATAACTGAAATTACTTCAAGAATAAATTTGTAAGGTTAAAAGCTATGCCACCACTAATTTGTTATTACAGCTCAGAAGGTAACGATTACACGAGCACACGCCCACTGTAAATAAAAAAATTACATCTGTCTTGTAAACTGATAGATAACAAAACACTCGGAAATATAATCATCAGAAGCCTCAAAACCTGCATGTGATAAAGAATTATAATTATTTTATAGGTTTTTAGTGCACACACATAAAGCAATTTATTCAAACGTTTCAATTCTGTAAGTCTTGGGTCCAGTCTGGACAGGTGGTTAAGATATTCAACTCACAATCTGAGAGCCGTGGGTTCAAATTTCCGGCAAACCAAACGTGGCCGCTCTTTCAGCCGTTGAGGTGTCATTATGTGACCTTCAATAACACTATTCGTTGGTAAAGGAGTAGCCCAAGATTTGGCGATGGTTAGTGATGACTAGTTTAGATTTTACACTGAGTTAGTTTGTCGATAAATAATTTGACTTAAGTTTAAATAATGATAATTTCCTACTGTTGTTCTTTTAGTCAGTTCAGGAAGCTTAAGAATTATAGCCAGATAGTTGTGATTATACATACATTGACATACCAGAGAAATGATTAATAAATATTCTGTCAGACAGTTTTCGTTTTTGTAAATAGGAATCAAATTCTAACCATTGCAGTCCATCTGAGTTTTTCATCTGTGTTGAGGAACAATTCTTCTTAAACTTGTTGTTAAGCAAACACACGCACACACAGAGTCGGAAAGGTTTTTTTTCGCAAGTTGTCACCCCAATGAGCTATTTTATTTCACTTCCCTATGCGACAGGCGAATAGAACTTGTCTTATATTTGTGAAATGCACCTCGCTGGTACAGCGGTAATTCCAGGATTTACAACGCTAAAATCAGGGATTCGATTTCCCTCAGCGGGCTCAGCAGATAGCCTGATGTGGCTTTGCTATAAGAAAACACACACACAAACTTACGAACTGTGTAAGATACAGAAATAATGGTAACTGGTTTAATATCCAGCACTGTCAAGGACTTGGACACGATGTGAAAATAACAGATTTATGGCCAAATTTATATGCAAAAACGGCTCGTTTGGGTTGAGAAAATATTTTACATAGAAGAGCGAACAACGTTTCGACCTTCTTCGGTCATCGTCAGGTTCACAAAGAAAGAGGTAACTGACCGGAAGCTGACCACATGTTTGAAAGGGGTTGTGTAACTGAGTGTCGGAATGTAGAGGGCGGTATTAGATGTTTGAATATATAATTTTATTTATTTTATTACATTAATATAGGTATAAAGGCGTTCCTTTATATTGGTTTATTTTGGGTTTAAGTTGTTGTATAAGTAAGGCTTCTTTAATTTTGCGTTTGTTTATGTTTGTTTCTTTATTTAGTATTTGAGTGTTTTCTATGGTTATGTTGTGTTTATTTGACTTGCAGTGTTCGAAAACGTGTGAAGGTGACTTTTTTATGTTCTTTGAATCTGGTTTCCATTTTTCTACATGTTTCTCCAATATAGAAGTCGTGGCAGTTTTCACATTGTATTTTGTAAATAATGTTGGTGTGGTGTTTGTCAGTGTAGTTTTGACATCGTATAGACCTCAGTTTTGTGCCTGGTTTTTGAATAAATTTGGTATTAACTGGAATGTCATATTTTGTTACTAATTTTTGCCAAATGTTGGTTATTTGTTTGCTGATGTCAGGAATATATGGTATACAGCAGTATATGGTTTCGTGATTTTTTGATTCGTGAGATATATTTACTTTAGTTGGTTGATTTTGCTTTCTGTCTAGGTGTGTGCGTATAATGTTTTCTACGGTTTGAGGAGGAAACTTATTGATGTTGATGAAGTATTGTTTTATTTTGTCTAATTCATCGTAAATTTTATCTGGTGAGCATAGTTTTATGGCTGTGTTTATTTGGTTTCTTAGTATGTTGAGTTGTTGTTTTGTTTCATGTGCTGAGTCCTGAGGAATGTATAGTCCAGTATGGGTGATTTTTCGGTGGATTTCTGTTTTGAATTGTGTGTCGGTTCTTGTAATTTTGAGGTTAACAAATGATATTTGATTGCTTTCTTCCTGTTCACATGTGAAGTTAATGTTGGGATGTATAGAGTTAATTTTTTCAACCACATTAATGACCATGTACTCCCTCTCTCGGTGAGTATCGTCATGAGGACTGATGCAGAAGATAAGTGATTCCGAGCAAACGGAAAAGAAGCGCAGTACCTTTGATGACTTTCCTATAAAAACAGTTATTTATTCTCTTCTGACATTTATTTTCCTTTGGAAAGCTGTTTACATTTCTTTCCAATAAAATCCCTTATACGTTTCGTGGATTTTTATTTCTAGTGATTCTGAGGCTACGACTGATTTTTATTTTATAGATTTTGAAAACACCGATAAATCTTTTAAGCTTTATCTATTTATTTTAATATTTAATCTTATATAACAGTCATAGCCTGACATAAATTTTATTGTAATGAGTTAATGTGTTTTATTTGAGAATACACCGTTTTATAAGTCTCTCAACATCCGGGGTTTCTGATGTTTAGAAATACATTCAAATGTTAAGCTGTTAATTAAAAGAAAACAAAACAAACCTGAAACTGTTTACAGTTTTATCATCAATGATCAAGTGTGAAATATGTTGAGGATTGGTAATTGAAGTAATCAATAAAATCTAAATAATTCCAAACAGGACAAACACTGGAACATTTTTGAATTTCTATGTTACTACTCTTAAAAAGATATAATTGCTTATAAAGTAAAAAATACAACAAATACTTCACTAAATATGCTGATATTTTCCTATATTTTTATTGATACTCATATGTTTATTTTTCTTGAACTTTCAAAATAATTTTTACCATCGCTTAGCTTGTTATTAAATCAGACAACCACTAATACCTGCCTGACATGCGCGGTTTCTGTGGAATTGTCCATACGTAACTTTGTCATCTATACTCGTACAACGTTGACTGAGAAGACGGTGTTTACCTGAAAAAATAATACCAACAACATCTCTATTTAAATTCCTGTCCGTCTACATTTATGTTCATACGTATATATGTGTATATATAAATACAGTTATCGTAGTAAATGAGTGAGAAAGTGTATGAGAACCTTCGTAAATTATTTATATATACACCAACTTGTAGTCATTTGAGTCGAGTTTCTTTTGTCCACGTTTCTTTACGTTCTTACACCTGTTTACAAGTTTTTTTTTTTTTGTCGCTGTGTTTTGTTTAAGCCTATTTTTGTACTAAATAGATAAATAATAGGAATCTTATGGTAATCCATGTTTGTATATGATACACTATCAAATGGTACAAAAGTCCGGTGTACTTCTCCACGCCACATCAAACATGATCGACCTTTTAACCATGTGGACATTATAATGTGACAGTCAATCCCACTATTTGTTGATAAAATAGTAGACCAAGACTTGGCGGTGGGTAGCGATGAGTACTTGCCTTCCATCTGGTTTTTCTGCTACATTAAGGACGACTAGCGCAGATAGCCCTCGTGTAGCAGTGATTGAAGATAAATTGTAAGATTGTGTGATACTATATAGTAAGTGTGTTAAATGAGTTTTGGTTTTCTATGTTTGATGTTCCATGTTTGTATAGTAAGTGTTCTGCTAAGAACAATTTAACAATAACAAACCGTTATGTGACATTTTAAATTCTGATAAACAGTGTTATTAATTCATAACAAGTTAATGTAGAATATCCTGTTTGTTGTGAACGTTATTCATACCTGTTCTACTGTTATTTAAAAAGTTAATGTTGAACTTTTACTTCATCCGTACCTTTTCACACTCAACATGAAAAGTGAAGCCGTCATAAACAGGCGACAAATGAACAGATGGACAGACACCACGGTTCACAGTATGTATAAAACAAGTAGTAAATAATGTTCTCTGTACAATCACATTCAAATATTGTCTACAGCTACTTTCAAAGTCGGTCTTCATTGACTGGTGTTGAGATCGAATTCTGTAATATCATAAAAAGGTAAGATAAAAAGTCTCTAAAAAGTAAACAACTAAGAACATTATACGAAAAACGAGGCTTGAGTATTTAATATGTCAAAAAATGAGAATTAACAAATACAATAATAGGATTTGGAATTAGAAGCTTAAAATAATAGGTGAATTTTGTAGGTATGTGTCAACAGTGTTGGTCTTCACTTGTACTGTATGTTTCAACAGTGTACATCTTGACTTTTACTAACTTTATCAACACTCTAGGTCTTCGATTTCACTGACGGTTTGCACAGGGTTGGTGTTCAATCTCACTGAATTTCAACATTGTTGGTCTTCACTTTCAATGATTGTTTCAGTTGTGTCGGCCTTCAGTTTGACGGTCTGTTTCAACAGTGGAGATCTTCAACTTCAGAGTCAGATTAAGCAGTGCTGGTTTTCAATTTCAAAGTTTGTTTTTGAACAGTGTTGGTCTTTATCTTGACTGTGTGTTTCTTCAATTTCAATGACTGTTTTAACAGTATTGTTGTTCAGTTTTACGGTCTGTTTCAACACTATTGGTCAACTGTTTCACTGACTGCTTTCACAATATTCGCTTTCATTTTAACTTTCATTTCAACACTATTGATGTTAAATTCCACTGATTGTTTTCAAAATGTCGGCCTTCACGTTTACAGTCTGTTTCAATACTATTGGTTTTTACTTTCACTGACTGTTTGAACAATGTTGGTCTTCACCTTCACTGACTGTTTGAACACTATTTGTCTGCAGTTTCACTGGCTGTTTCAACACTGTTGGTATTCAATTTGACTGTCTGTTTTAATAGTACTGGACTTCAATTTTACTGTCTGTTTTAATAGTACTGGTCTTCAATTTTACTGTCTGTTTGAAAACTGTTGATCTTCACTTTCGCTTCTGTTTTAACATTGTTTGTCTTCTGTTTCATTGACTGTTTCAAAACTATTGGTCTTCAATATCAATGTATGTTTTAACACTTGGTATTCAGTTTCACTGTGTTTTACTCTTTTTTGGTTTTCACTTTACATTCTCTTTCAACACTATTAATCTTGTAGTTAACTGTTTTCACAATGTTGGTCTTCACTTTCACCGACTGTTTCAACACTGTTTGTCTTCAGGTTCACTGTCTCTTTCAACACTATTGCTCTTCTGTTTCACTATGTGTTTCAATACGGTCTTCAATTTCATTCTGTTTCAACAGTGTAGTCTTAATTTTCAGTCTGATTCAACAGTGTTGATCTTCACTTTCACTATTATATAACACTACTGGTGTTCAATTTCACGGTATGTGTCAGCACTGTTGGTCTTTACTTCAATTGCATGTTTCAACAGTGTACATCTTGACTTTTACTAACTTTATCAACACTCTAGGACTTTGATTTCACTGACGGTTTGCACAGGGTTGGTGTTCAATCTCACTGAATTTCAACATTGTTGGTCTTCACTTTCAATGATTGTTTCAGTTGTGTCGGCCTTCAGTTTGACGGTCTGTTTCAACAGTGGAGATCTTCAACTTCAGAGTCAGACTAAGCAGTGCTGGTTTTCAATTTCAAAGTTTGTTTTTGAACAGTGTTGGTCTTTATCTTGACTGTGTGTTTCTTCAATTTCAATGACTGTTTTAACAGTATTGGTGTTCAGTTTTACGGTCTGTTTCAACACTATTGGTCAACTGTTTCACTGTCTGCTTTCACAATCTTCGCATTCACTTTAACTTTCATTTCTACACCATTGATGTTAACTTCCACTGACTGTTTTCAAAATGTCGGCCTTCACGTTTACAGTCTGTTTCAATACTATTGGTTTTTACTTTCACAGACTGTTTGAACAATGTTGGTCTGCAGTTTCTCTGGCTGTTTCAACACTGTTGGTATTCAATTTCACTGTCTGTTTTAATAGTACTGGTCTTCAGTTTTACTGTCTGTTTAAACACTGTTGATCTTCACTTTCATTTCTGTTTTAACATTGTTGGTCTTCTGTTTCATTGACTGTCTCGAAACTATTGATCTTCAATATCAATGTATGTTTTACCACTTGGTATTCAGATTCACTGTGTTTTTACTCTTTTTTGGTTTTCACTTTACCTTCTCTTTCAACACTATTAATCTTGTAGTTAACTGTTTTCACAATGTTGATTTCACATTCACCGACTGTCTCAACACTGTTGGTCTTCAAGTTCACTGTTTCTTTCAAAACTATTGCTCTTCTATTTCACTATGTGTTTCAATACGGTCTTCAATTTCACCCTCTTTCAACAGTGTAGTCTTAATTTTCAGTCTGATTCAACAGTGTTGATCTTCACTCACTATAATTTAACACTATTGGTGCTCAATTTCACGGTATGTGTCAACAGTGTTAACAGTGTTGGCCTTCACTTGCACTGCATGTTTCAACAGTGTACATCTTAAATTTTACAAACTTTATCAACACTATTGATTTACGGTTTCACTGACGGTTTGCACAGGGTTGGTGTTCAATCTCACTGGGTTTCAACAGTGTTGGTTTTCACTTTCAATGATTGTTTCAGTAGTGTCGTCCTTCAATTTCACGGTATATTTCAACACTGGAAATCTTCAATTTCAGAGTCAATTTCAGCAGTGCTGGTTTTCAGTTTCAATGTCTGTTTTTGAACAGTGTTAGTCTTTAACTTTACTGTGTGTTCCTTGAATTTCAATTTCTGTTTTAAATATATTTGTGTTCAGTTTTACTGTCTGTTTCAACACTATTGATCAACTGTTTCACTGCCTGCTTTCACAATCTTCGCATTCACTTTAACGTTCATTTCAACACCATTGATGTTAACTTCCACTGACTGTTTTCAAAATGTCGGCCTTCAAGTTTACAGTCTGTTTCAATACTCTTGGTTTTTACTTTCACAGACTTTTTGAACAATGATGGTCTTCACCTTCACTGACTGTTTCAACACTAATTATCTGCAGTTTCTCTGGCTGTTTCAATACTGTTGGTCTTCAAGTTCACTGTCTCTTTCAAAACTATTGCTCTTTTGTTTCACTATGTGTTTCAATACGGTCTTCAATTTCACTCTGTTTCAACAGTTACATCTATATAGTTACATAAACTATTTGATATGCAGTACAGTTACATCTATATTGTTACATAAACTATTTGATATGTAGTACAGTTACATCTATATCGTTACGTAAACTATATGATATGTAGTACAGTTACATTTATATCGTTACATAAACTATATGATATGTAGTACAGTTACATCTATATCGTTACATAAACTATATGATATGTGGTACAGTTACATCTATATCGTTACATAAACTATATAATGTGTGGTACAGTTACATTTGTACCGTTACACAAACTATATGATGTGTGGTACAGTTACATCTATATCGTTACATAAACTATATGATAAGTGGTACAGTTACATCTATATCGTTACATAAACTATTTGATAACTAGTGCAGTTACATCTATATCGTTACATAAACTGTTTGATAAAAAGTACAGTAACATCTATATCGTTACATAAACTATATGATATGTAGTACAGTTACATCTATATCGTTACATAAACTATATGATTTGTAGTACAGTTACATTTATATCGTTACATAAACTATATGATATGTAGTCCAGTTACATCTATATCGTTACATAAACTGTTTGATAAGTAGTACAGTTACATCTATATCGTTACATAAACTATATGATGTGTGGTACAGTTACATCTATATCGTTACACAAACTATATGATGTGTGGTACAGTTACATCTATATCGTTACATAAACTATATGATATGTGATACAGTTACATCTATATCGTTACACAAACTATATGATATGTGGTACAGTTACATCTATATCGTTACATAAACTGTTTAATAAGTAGTACAGTTACATCTATATCGTCACATAAACTATTTGATAACTAGTACAGTTACATCTATATTGTTACATAAACTATATGATATGTAGTACAGTTACATCTATATCGTTACATAAACTATTTGATATGTAGTACAGTTACATCTATATCGTTACATAAACTATTTGATATGCAGTACAGTTACATCTATATCGTTCCATAATCTATTTGATATGTAGTAGAGTTACATCTATATCGTTACATAAACTATTTGATATGTAGTACAGTTACATCTATATCGTTACATAAACTATATGATTTGTAGTACAGTTACATTTATATCGTTACATAAACTATATGATTTGTAGTACAGTTACATTTATATCGTTACATAAACTATATGATATGTAGTACAGTTACATCTATATCGTTACATAAACTGTTTGATAAGTAGTACAGTTACATCTATATCGTTACATAAACTATATGATGTGTGGTACAGTTACATCTATATCGTTACACAAACTATATGATGTGTGGTACAGTTACATCTATATCGTTACATAAACTATATGATATGTGATACAGTTACATCTATATCGTTACACAAACTATATGATATGTGGTACAGTTACATCTATATCGTTACATAAACTGTTTGATAAGTAGTACAGTTACATCTATATCGTCACATAAACTATTTGATAACTAGTACAGTTACATCTATATTGTTACATAAACTATATGATATGTAGTACAGTTACATCTATATCGCTACATAAACTATTTGATATGTAGTACAGTTACATCTATATCGTTACATAAACTATTTGATATGCAGTACAGTTACATCTATATCGTTCCATAATCTATTTGATATGTAGTAGAGTTACATCTATATCGTTACATAAACTATTTGATATGTAGTACAGTTACATCTATATCGTTACATAAACTATATGATTTGTAGTACAGTTACATTTATATCGTTACATAAACTATATGATATGTAGTCCAGTTACATCTATATCGTTACATAAACTGTTTGATAAGTAGTACAGTTACATCTATATCGTTACATAAACTATATGATGTGTGGTACAGTTACATCTATATCGTTACACAAACTATATGATGTGTGGTACAGTTATATCTATATCGTTACATAAACTATATGATATGTGGTACAGTTACATCTATATCGTTACACAAACTATATGATATGTGGTACAGTTACATCTATATCGTTACATAAACTATTTGATAACTAGTACAGTTACATCTATATTGTTACATAAACTATTTGATATGCAGTACAGTTACATCTATTTCGTTACATAAACTATTTGATATGTAGTAGAGTTACATCTATATCGTTACATAAACTATATGATTTGTAGTACAGTTACATTTATATCGTTACAC
Source organism: Tachypleus tridentatus (assembly GCF_004210375.1). Lineage (NCBI taxonomy): Eukaryota > Metazoa > Arthropoda > Merostomata > Xiphosura > Limulidae > Tachypleus > Tachypleus tridentatus. Next base: position 75,118,148 of record NC_134826.1, read on the forward strand.
AAACTATATGATGTGTGGTACAGTTACATCTATATCGTTGCATAAACTATATGATATGTGATACAGTTACATCTATATCGTTACACAAACTATATGATAACTAGTACAGTTACATCTATATTGTTACATAAACTATATGATATGTAGTACAGTTACATCTATATCGTTACATAAACTATTTGATATGTAGTACAGTTACATCTATATCGTTACATAAACTATTTGATAACTAGTGCAGTTACATCTATATCGTCACATAAACTGTTTGATAAAAAGTACAGTAACATCTATATCGTTACATAAACTATATGATATGTAGTACAGTTATATCTATATCGTTACATAAACTATTTGATATGCAGTACAGTTACATCTATATCGTTACATAAACTATTTGATATGTAATAGAGTTACATCTATATCGTTACATAAACTATTTGATATGTAATAGAGTTACATCTATATCGTTACATAAACTATTTGATAACTAGTGCAGTTACATCTATATCGTTACATAAACTGTTTGATAAAAAGTACAGTAACATCTATATCGTTACATAAACTATATGATGTGTGGTACAGTTACATCTATATCGTTACACAAACTATATGATGTGTGGTACAGTTACATCTATATCGTTACATAAACTATATGATATGTGATACAGTTACATCTATATCGTTACACAAACTATATGATATGTGGTACAGTTACATCTATATCGTTACATAAACTGTTTGATAAGTAGTACAGTTACATCTATATCGTTACATAAACTATTTGATAACTAGTACAGTTACATCTATATCGTTACATAAACTATATGATATGTGGTACAGTTACATATGTATCGTTACATAAACTGTTTGATATGTATAATGAAATTTTTTTCCTTTACTTGAACTTTGTTAAAACTTAGCAAATAAATTAAAGACACACAAAATTAATTTAAACAAAATTAAAATCACTTTATTGAAAAGAGAAATGCCAAGGAAAGAGTCAGTATTACAGAATTGTAGTGCTGAAATCCGGAGTTCGATCCAAGAAGTGAACAGAGTGAAGATAGCTGATTCTTTAGCGTTCTGTTAAAGGATAGAGAGAGAGAGAAAGGAATGACGTTAATCAGAACAAAAGAAAAGCTGTTTATCAATACACTGAGATTTCTTTTTATACAAACAAAGATATTTCTTTTATCAGTTTTCATTTTTCCGTTGGAACAATCGTTTACTATTCGTACAGTTTAAAATGATATTTTTCTCCGTTTGTTTCTCATTGAATTTTCCCTAAAGCTGCTGAGGGGCTTTGTTTTCTTGCCGTTCCTAATTTTGAAACGATAGAATAAAGGGGAATAAAAGCCAGTCAACACCACTCTATATGATACTCCAACTAAATAATTTTATTTTACAGTCACTTTTATAACGCACCTACCTCTGCATAAATACGTGGTACAATTTTTCACATTAAATTCGCTGTAAGTGAAATAGAAGTGTGCACAGTCTGTCTCTAACCATGGGACCTCGGATCTATGGTTCGGTATATAATATATATTTTTCAACTTAGTAACATGATTCCTTTTACCTCTGAGTACCTGCTAAATAAATGTTTTAAACGTCATAATATACTATTTTCTATTAAAATATAAGTCAATAAAACAGTTTTAATATACTGTTAAACACAAGTTAATTTAGGTTTTATTCCTCTATTTTCACACTGCTGCTGTTTGTTGAAGCTCAGTCTCTTCAACTGGACCTTCTGTATGATATTTGACCAATCCGTAAGAACAGATTTGAATACAAAATTGATCTGTATTTAAAAAACCTCAGAAATGATAAGATACTATAATAGCTTTTAAGCACATTTTCAAACACATACCCTGGTTATAATTCAAATACACGATAGAAAACACTTTACCATTTAAATAGAAGGTTCGGAAGTTAACTTCCGTGCATATTAGATTTGCTCTTAAATGCACAACAACATTTTCAATATTTCCATAATTAAAAAATCACATCTTTTGTTAAAATAATTTGAATCTGTCATTAGCTAAATAATAATAAGCCAAGGCTTTTTTGAAAGAACTAGCATCTTTCTGTGACTGAATAATACAGTCACAACTTTATATTCTCATATAGTTGTACAATAACTAAACACCTTCTTTATAGCTTAAGAAATTTATTATTCATTTTTAAAGTAAACTTACAGCGATGTTAGACGTAACTAGCACAAAATATCTGTAAAGTTTAGGACCCTTCATGGTTCATAGAGACTTTGATGTGTGAATTAAACTTCCCTATGGCTCGGCATTGTTATTTGTGCTGTGCCCACCATGTTAATCGAAAACCAGATTTTGGGTTTTATAAGCCTTCAGATTTACAGCTGATCCACTAGAAGGGAATAAAATATATTAGCTTTGGCTTTAAAATAGAATACACTGAGTATCTTGTCGAAATTGAAATTTTAGAACCTTTTTTTCTGGTAAAATATTTTTTCCAGCGTTGGTTATAAAGTTTCTTGTTTCTGACAACTGGCAACAGATTTTTGAGTCCTTATCTTCAACCAATCAAGAAAGAATGCCAAATCACGTAAGAAAAGCATTCTCCATGTTACAATAAAACGTTTTCTGGAAACGTTTTGCCTGAGTACGTTGAAAGATTTATTAAACTAAAACACCAAACACTGTGTCTTGATAATAAAACAATTTTAACAAACAGTTCAACCTTTTTGTTGAAGTATAAAAATTAAGATATAAACTTTATAACTATGATTTTAAAGTTAAACCTATTTAAATGATGTAATTATAAAAATCAGATCTTTGCTATTGTAAAGACTGTTGTTACTGTAATCTATATAACTAATTTATAATTATTTGTTTTTAATTTAATTTTCTTAAGAGCTAAGCTGTAAAACTGGCCATGTGAGTTGTGTTTACCATAAGGATTGAACCTTTCAGTTTAGTGTTATGTGCTTTCAATGTTACCACCGCTAAATCAGGTGGAATAAATTCATCACGAATGTTCTAGGACTGTATATTGGAAGTAAAAAGTGATCTTGACAATAATTATTTTGTAATTCTACATCACTGTCACTGTTATGGTGCACTTACAAATCTGTATTAGAAGCTCACTTCTCTTGGTTCTCTATCTTCAGTTTGTACAAGGAAGTTGTCTCTTAAATGTTTCAGGTTTTAAGAAAACTGTAATGTTTACTACTATTGACATAAACATTATTGAAGGTGCAGAGACGTGTGTGTATTTACTCTAAAGGAACGAAATAGAACCACTAATATCAACTTATTATTAAATTTATGAAGAAATAATGGAGGTCTGAAACCTTCATCAACATTTAACATTATTTTATAAACAAAATAAAAGTTTAACTCATTCAGTCTTTGTATTTTTTGTTATTGTTGATAAACATAAAGCAACACAATGGGCTATTTGTGTTGTGCCCACTACAAGTATCAAAACAGTTTTTGGGATTATAATTCCATTGAACAAGTTAGAGGCATCACGTCTTTAAGACTATACTTTTATAGCAACATTTCTTAGTTGCTATTATTAAAGGTAGATAAACATAATCTGACAAACTAGCAAATACTCCTATTGTAAACAACACTTAATTGTGTTTAAAGCTTTTACCACGTATTTAAGGTTCCATAAAAATTACCCAGTCTCCATGGTGTCTAATTTATTTCTAGGAAGACATTGGTTAAATCCTCTGTAAAATAAAGTTTTCCAAGCAATTATTAATGCTAAAACAATGTTAGATGATATAAGCCGATATGAATGCAAAGTTTAGTTATGTTAGTTGTGTTCGATACATTGTGGCTGATATGTGAAAGTGTAACAAGACTTTTCATTTATTTTGAAAATGATTCTTTTGGAGGCATAGAGAGATCTGTCTGCACTCCCACTGTAGTAATGGAATGGAATGCAGCAGCATACGTCCAAGATGAAGTGGTGGACAGCAAGTTTTGAGTCTCAGGATAAGTAATGTCATGAATCATTTCCAAACATTGCACCTCTTTTCCTTCCAACGATTTAGGGCAAGAACAAAAGTAGAATGGGTGAAATCCATTGCAACTGATGCAATGAGGGTCCGTTTCACACTCATAGGCATCATGGTCCTTGTCACTGCAACAAGCACACGTCAAGGAACCATGACACGACATCATTGAGTGACCTCCATGGCATTACAGTGGCAAATCTGGAAAAACTACTCACTTCTAAACATTTTTTATAACTTTAGTATAAACACATGTAAACCTTGATTCATACGTTGTTTCATTCTGACCTTATGTAAATGAAAATGTGCAAATTTTCCCATTTTTACATAGAAAATAGGTTAATTTCTAAATTTCATTATCCAGGTCACAACTGCAAAGTTTGAAAAGAATAATGGCCATTTTCTGTACTTTTACAACATAAGCAATTATGAAAAAACACATACTGTCCAGGAACAAAATTTGTGTTATATAGTGTTATAAAGTAGACAAGTTTTTATAGTAAAGAACGTTTTGGTATTTAAATTAACATTGAAAATCTAACAACGCATTTGAATTATAGAATTGATTGTTGTGGTTACTTGTTCACGTATCTCAGAACAGCTTTGTAAAAATGTTAATACCCATACCAGCCGTCCTGAGATACATTTTTTTTTTAAGGGGATTTCTTGTCATATAAATATTAATTCGCATCAATTTTAAAAATTATTTAGGTACGGTTAAACAAAAACAATAGAAAGATGAATCAATATACAAAACTGTGTAATATTTATAAGCAAAAAAACGGCTCGTTTGGGTTGAGAAAATATTTTACAAAGAAGAGCGAACAACGTTTCGACCTTCTTCGGACGAAGAAACGAGCCGTTTTTTTGCTTATAAATTTCTCAACAAGTGGGTTTCTCGTCATCACTGATTATTGTGTAATATTTAATGTAAAATACTTACATAAACAAAGGAACATATGAGGAAGAACTATCAAAGATATATAGAGACAAGTTTGGGTGTTTTTAACAGTGGAATTGTTTGATTTTATTAATAAAGTTTCTCATCTGTTCTTTTCAATTAGTGTCAGGATCGTGTTTTAGTCCTTGCGATGTTCTGTTCAGAAAAAGTGTATTTATTTTTTGTCATGTTTTCATGGAATTGGGAAGGTGGTTTTGTTTGTTGTTCTTTCGACCTCACTTTCAAGTTACGTTCTGTTTCACGTATGTAAAAGGGTGAGCAACTATTACAAAGTATTTTTGTACTGTTTTATGTTTTATCAACGTCCGTTTAATATTTATTTCACAGATGAAAAACGAATCTAGGTGTTATATTCAGATTATATATATATGTCAATTTTTTTCAAAATCGGTGATAGAAGTATAGTAATATTTTCTAGACACAAGTAATTTGTTTTTCTTTATTTTGGAAAAATCTTAACTTTGTTTGTTTGTTAAACACCCTTTGTCTGTTGTTTTTAATGTATTTACACTTTATATAACTACTTTAGTAGTGAACTGGTTAACGTCAGTGAAACATTCACTTTAGTGCATAGCTTCTTTATGAACGTTTTCTGTTCTGTACATAGTGTATTATGAGTTAAGAGTTCCTTTTAGTGTGTCTAACTTCTGGTGGATAACATGATGAGAAAATCAGTTTATTTAATTTTCGTTGTATGTGTTTTTCTATGAATTTTAGTGGTGAAACCTTGGGAGGGAGTTCGTGTGATGCTAATGTTTGAAAAATTAATCGTATCGTTGTTTTCGTTTCCCTCTGTGAAATGTTTGAATTTCTGTAGATTGTTTGTGTGTTAGAGAAATTTATCTTGACAAGTTAAATCACACAAAACGTCACCTGTATATCTGAACAAAACTGCAGGTTTCTATTTGGAAGTGACTGATTCCTGTTATTTTATGTGATACAAGAAAATAATGGTCGAAGTGACGAATAATCAAAGACAGTTGGCTCATAATCACATGATACTACAGAACTGGAGGCAACAGTGTTCTGACGCTGGGTTAAACCTGTTAACTCTTCAAAAGGTATTGATCACAAAAATACATTTCGACGCAATCTTGCAGTATTAACTTTTCATGAAATCATTCAGTGACTATGAATACTATACAAATGTATTTGAGTACAAACACGAACACTTTAACTTCTTTACCAAACTATATAAATAGGAATACCTAATACCCCGTGTATACTGTAAACAGCACTCCTCTTGCCAATACTTGTGATCCGATGGTTGTTTTGTCCGTTTGGTGTAGTGATTTCTTCCAAGTTCACTGAGATTAGTTATTTTCTAGTAAGGTGTATCTTACTGTTATAATGGAACAATTAAACCTTTATTTACATCAAAGTCTTTACCATGATATTTACTCTACTGTTGATTGCATGTAAAGAATATAGCCTAAGAAACTTGAGATTCCTTTTGTACATCAACCACTTCTGTTGTTAACAGAATAAGTTTCACTTACATTATAAGTGTTCTAATGACCTTCGATGACCACAACATTGATTTTTAATCGTTTGGTGTTTATCATTTCTCTTCTGGAAGTCACTAGTAAGGTTATTTGTCCATAGACGTAGCTTGATATGGTGAGAGAAACATTCACATCATTAAATAATCGACATGAGACAGGTTATGAATACACCTCCTTCTAGATGCTTCAGACATGTTAAGGAAAAATAGATAAGACAAGAAAACAACAAGTATTTTTTTTAATATGATTATTTAAACTTATAAAAGACACGGGACTCCACGACGTACATTTTAATCTCAGTTGGTCATGGCTTTCAACAAAACAAAGTGATTATACAATTTTAAAATAAAATATAACAAATATGAAGAATTGTAAATATATTTGTTTGGTTATAAACCGACAGATTTAACTATTTTATCTCATGATGTAGAGAAGATGAATATCACACTGTACCATTAGTAACTACAGTGTTAATTCAGGGCCCGGAATAACCAAGCGTGTTAAGGCGTGCGACTCGTAATCTGAGGGTCTTAGATTCGCATCCCCGTCGCGCCAAACATGCTCGCCCTTTCAGCCGTGGGGGTGTTATTATGTGACGGTCAATCCCACTATTCGTTGATAAAAGATTAGCCCGAGAGTTGGCGGTGGGTGGTGATGACTAGCTGTCTTCCCTCTAGTTTTACACTGCCAAATTAGGGACGGCTAGCATAGATAGCTCTCGAGTAGCTTTGTGCGAAATTAAAAAACAAACAAATAAAGTGTTAACTTTATATCGTAACTGAAGAACACAAAGAACATACGACTGGAATTAGGAAGATAAAACTAAAATGTATTATATTCCAGATTGTTTTCAGTTGAGATATTTATTTTATTATATTTCTTTTCAAAAGTTCTAGATCTGGCTAATAAATGGTAAGTTTCTTTACATTTGAACACTTTGATTAGTTAGTGGAAATACATTGCTTTGTGTTTGTTTCTCTTATGAAAAATAATCTTTATTAATATTTTCTTCTGAGTTTAATACACTGATATAACAGACATAATATTTAATTAGACAGAAAAGTTAGTTCAAACCTAACACGTTTTATTACCACAATTATACAATCTCACTAATTGTCCTTAACGTTTAATACAAAAGATACCAACATCCATAAGTTATCAGCGGAAGTGGAGAAGAACGTATATGTCAACTACACAATAACTGTACAGTGTCTACAATTTCTGTGTTTCAAATTTTTTAAAGAAGGTTTATACCCATCCATTTTTCCATGCTTTCAGTAGCTAGCAATTCAATTTCCTAAGGTTTTAAAATCAACACAGCTTTTATTTGTAGTAAATCATACAAAATGGGCTATTTGGGTTCTGCCCACCACCAGTACTGATACCCGGATTTTAGCGTTGTTAGTTCACTGACATGCCGCTGTGCCACTAGGGATTTAACACAACTTTGGAAAACAAAAAAACTAATTTTCATGTTCTCGGAAGAACGTCTACGTTTGTTATGTATCTATCTCACCTGTCATTTTTTGTTTTTAAACATAGTGTGACAGAAAGAGGTGTCTGTGGTTTGCCAACCATGAATCAGGGGTGTAGCGAAGGGGAGGGTTAAAACTTCCCCATGGACCCAAACATTATAGACAAGTTCATAAACCATTTAACTACAGAGGATTCACATTGAACAGTAGGAGGAATTTTCACACATTTAGCGCCATGTTATATACATTTATAAATATATTTAACTACAACAGACATCGATATTCAAATATATATTAGTAACGTTGCGTCAGACGTTTCAACAAGCTAAACAAATCAAACGATATCATTAAAATACAACTGATGCCAAATATCTTTGGCAAAGTTTAGTTTTGCTTTCAACTAAAGAAGCCAAGTTTCGATAACCAATAATAGATATATCATAACTTTTCTGTACATGTTCCTTCATTAGTAAAGAGGTTTTAGATTTTAGTTGTTCATAACTTATACATGTTCTTTATTTTGTAAAGGGATTTTAAACTTTTGTAGCTCATAAATAGTTTGTACATGTTCTTTAATTAGTAAAGAGGGTTTTAGATCTTAATTGTTTATAATTAGTCTGTAACTAGTCATTTGTAAAGAGGTTTTAAGAATTCAGTAAATCATAACTAGTGTGTACTTATTCTTTCATTAATAAAAAGGTTATAGACTTCCGTAGATCGTAATTCGTCTGTACATGTTTTTTTTTCTTTAGTAAAGAGGTTTTAAGACTTCAGTAAATCATATCTAGTCTGTACATGTTTTTTAATTAGTAAAAGGATTTTTGACTTCAGTTGATCAAAAATAGTCTCGACATGTTCTTTCTTTAGTAAAGAGGTTTAGACTTCAGTAGATCATTACTAGTATGTTTTTGTTCTTTTATTATTAAAGAGGTTTTATTAGACATCAGTAAATCATATCTAGTCTGTGCATGTTCTTTCTTATTATCTTAATATAAAATTTTATTTGTGTTTTTGAACACCAGTTCATTCTTTATTCTCGTTCCTTTACTTAATCACTTGTGTACTTTAGTCACGACTGCATACCTTAAGTAAATAGACTTTTATTTGTAACTGTATTTAAAGTCAAACTTTAAACTGGTTAGCCTTCAATGACTCCTGTTAAGTTTGTATTAAGGATAAATACTGGTATTAAGGATGAGTTTTATATATGTATTATTTTTATTATTAAACGTAGAAATGTAAATTTTTTATAACGTTTTCCAGAGGGACATAATCTTCCCTAATTTTACATTAATAGACTAGAATGATCTAAAGGAATAATAATCACCTGTTCGGTACTGTAGCTCAGTTAGAATTGTATTCTTATAATTATCGATTTGTTATTGATTTCTTTCAAATTTCTCGGTGATGATCTGGCATGAGGAGTAGTCATTGGAGAGACTTTCAAGAATTCCTTATGGTGAGAAGGACGCACGCTTTAACGCGCTAGGCCATGCCGGGCCCTGGTCTGATAGGAGTATAGCTAACTTGTAGCTCCTTACTTTCTTTAATTTCAGAATCTAGGGCCTGGCATGGCCAAGCGCGTGAGGCGTGTGGCTCGTAATCCGAGGGTCGCGGGTTCGCGCCCGCGTCGCGCTAAACATGCTCGCTCTCCCAGCCGTGGGGGCGTTATAATGTGACGGTCAATCCCACTATTCGTTGGTAAAAGAGTAGCCCAAAAGTTGGCGGTGGGTGGTGATGACTAGCTGCCTTCCCTCTAGTCTTACACTGCTAAATTAGGGACGGCTAGCACAGATAGCCCTCGAGTAGCTTTGTGCGAAATTACAAAACAAACAAACAAAACAAATTTCAGACTCGACGTGAGGTATTCTCTCCGGGAGAATGTGTTGGTGGCTAACAAGGTTGTCAAAATCACTGTTTAAATTTCATCTTACTGCAGCTAAAGTTCAGAAATTCATCCCGAAAGTGAGAAAAGTACGGGTGTGCTTTAAACGAATTAAATCATTTCATGATAGGATCAGTCTTTGGATAAAAACAGTAAAGATGGAAAATTCGACCATCTGTTTAAATCAACAACAGAACAACAAAAACCCGATCGTAATCGTTCTTTAGTAGTTCAGTTTTGATCCTTTTTATTTTGTTTGTTGGTTTTAGCACAAAGCCACACAATACGTTTTCTGTATTACTTACGACAAGAAGAAGTGTTGCAGTAAAAACCATCATTAGACTTTCATACAAATGCTCTTTATGATTATTACTACTAAACGTATAATTGTTTACAAACCTTTCATTACCAGATCAATAGTTATAATATTACATTAACTAGAATGCATCATTGATAATGACAAGTTGAAAATATGGTTCACTAATGATCATCTTCTATGGACGTTCAAACCTGTATATCGTTAGGAATATTACTCTGAATGTTATGTCTTATATTAATACATGTTAGGTCTAGGTAACCACTTTCACTGGTATCACTGGACCTAATTTTATTTTAACAGATGAGAACACTCAGATTCAGGACAATGTTTCACCTCCATGATCACTGACTCTCACTTTAAAACAAACTAACTCTTGATATTGCATACTCGTTCGTAAATACAGAGTTCTGCACACACAAAAAATGTATTTGTTTCAAATACATCAAATTTCACTGTGCAAACTCTTCAACTTTCTAAATAAATTTAAACATTAATGAAGATTAAATTTGCAGGTCTTGGAATATTCGCAGAATGAACTACTGATCATTACTACATGGTATTAGGTATCTAAGACTTTCGTGGATTTTTCCTTTATTTATATTTAACGTTAGTAAGGAAGAGAGAACTTCACATTTGGTTCACCACAACAACTATGATAATATAGTTCCATGTTGTTGATATATTTAAGTTATTTCATGTTGTTGATGGTGAGTACAGGAATACATCAAATACTGAAAATTATCTAATATTATCCACATTACAATAAATTGACTTTTAAATGAGAAACGTTGTTTGATTCGTTTTATTTTTACTTCTTTTAGACATTTTGAAGCAGAAACATTTATTTGATATTGATATATTTATTTACGTTCTTCCATTTATACTGTTGTGTCATAAAACACATTCATTAATAGTACTGATTTTTATTACTCAGTTTATTCGAAACCCTGTCACACCAAACATGCTTGCCATTTTAACTGCAGGGGCGTTATAACGTGAGAGTCAATCCCACTATTCGTTGGTAAAAGAGTAGCCCAAGAGTTGACGGTGGGTGGTGATGACTAGCTGCCTTCCCTCTAGTCTTACACTGCTAAATTAGGGACGGCTAGCACACATAGCCCTCAAGTAGCTTTGTGGGAAATTCCAAAAAACAAACAAACAAACAAACAATTTATGGGAATTTAAGGTTATCGCCACTTTAAAAGGCTCGGCATAACCAGCTCATTAGGGTGCAGGACTCATAATACAGTGAAACGTGTCTAAAGCGGAATCGCACAGGACCGAGTAAACTTTCCGGCTTAAGCAGGTTTTCCATCTCAGACTGTGAACATGCATTTCCTTAATTATATATAGCTTTTGAGTGGAACGTTATACTTGCTTGACTCAAGGGAAGTAAGACGTTCGTGAAAAAAGTTATTATACTGTTTATGCTATATTTATTGGAATAGAACAAAAATAAATATTCAAAATATACATAGATACACAAAATCTCAATCAAATGTATTTGAAGAAAGTGTCCAATTTCAACTGTTTCGTTTTTTAATGGACTTTCTCATGCGGTTAAAAGAGAACCACAATTCTACGGCCTTTTCATGAAGTTCATTTTCTACTTCATTTTTGCATACAGCTTGATAGTGTTAATACAACTTAACACTTGCGATGAAGTAAGATTTTTGAAAATTTTTTCATCAGTTAATATTGTTTAGAACACTTGTAGCTTTTATAATCTAGTTACAGAATCAGTTTTACATAGTTTACACATTAAAGTACTCATGACACAGATTTTTTTCATTTTGTTAATGTTCATGATATGCAAAAATACGACTGCTATTATAGTATAAAACGCATAGTTTTATGCTTAACAACAACAAATTAAACTTTAACCTTCGAGACGACTTAAGATTTATTGGAGGTGTTTGTTAGTTTGTAATTTGATTTGTATTGAATTTAACACAAAACTACAGGAGAGTTATCTGCACTAGACATTCCTAAATTTGCAGTGTGAGGCTAGAGGGAAGGCAGCTAGCTACCACCACCCACTGCCAACTCTTGGGCTACTCTTTTACTAATGAATAGTGGGATTGACCATCATTTTATAACATCCCTATGGCTGAAAGGGTGAGCACTTTTGGTGCGAAGGGGATTCAAACACGCGACCCTCAGATTACGAGTCGAATGTCTTAACCACCTGGCAACGCTGATGCCTTGGTGAAAGGAGTTACTGCACAGTTTACACCTTTATTTAAAATTGTAGTGTGAGGTTCACTGAGTTGAATTTTGCAAAGTGGATTATATTGTTCGACACAGTGTCTGGATAGTTTTTTTACTGAAAGACAAGGATTTTCCAGCTCTCTGTCTACCCTCCAGTTCAGGGCCGATTAAGGTCAACTTATTCTTATTTTATATGGGCTCGGCACGGCCAAGCGTGTTAAAGCGTGCGACTCGTAATCTAAGGGTCGCGGGTTCGCATCCCCGTCGCACTAAACATGCTCGCCCTTTCAGCCGTGTGGGCGTTATAATGTGAAGGTCAATTCGTTGGTAAAAGAGTAGCCCAAGAGTTGGCGTTGGGTGGTGATGACTAGCTGCCTTCCCTCTAGTCTTACACTGCTAAATTAGGGACGGCTAGCACAGATAGCCCTCGAGTAGCTTTGTGCGAAATTCAAAACAACAAAATAAACAATCTTATTTTATATTCTAGCTTGCCAATATCGACAATTTGAATTTCTATTTCTTAAAATACCACAGACTTTGTCTTTAGACATCACAAAGAAATAATTTAAACAAAATAAGCATCCAGAATATCACAAGACACAAAAAAGTATTTAGAAATCTGTTTTATATTAACATTTAATTTGTGGACTTAAGGAAGATAATGTTTTTAGTGTTTATGACAGTATCAACTAAAGACCTGTGTAGTTTAGTTTAAAATCTGATTTTAAATACAATAAATAACTGCCTACAAGAAGATTTTAAAATATATTTTATAGAAATATCTTTAGTAGTATGTAAAGTTAAAATAAAATAATGCTACTTATTAATATAAATTCTATACCAAAAACAGTTCTAGAATGCATTATATTTTACTTTGTAATTTGCTTTCACCAATGTAAACAACACATGGTGAAGGCTGTAACTTTACACGCAAATTCAATGTAATACACAAGTCATAGCCATAGAAATAGTTTTTTTTTAACAGACTTTATGAACTATTGTGAAAGAATAATTGTAGTTGTGGAATAGGTCACAATGATGTCTAAGTTTAGGAGATTTTATAATAAATGTTTATAACTGTGGTATACTTAACACTCCTACGAAAAGTGAGGCCTGATAGGCCCCAGAGCAACTTGAAAGGTTATTAATATTAGGCTAATAATTTTGTATTTAAATGAAATTGCCATTAACTGACCCTATCTCTTTATATATTAAGGAGCAATAATATTTTGACTTTTCAGACATTTGCGAAATAATATTTAAAAAAAATTTTAAACATCCACCAAGGGTATTTTGGGGCCTATTAGGCTCCAGATCAAAAAGCATAAAAATGACTTTATTTATTTCCTGAATAATTCTAGAACAGGCCTGGGCAACCGAGAAAAGCAAATTATAGTAAAAATATATTAATTTTACAACTTCTTTTCAAAAGATGGATATTTAGGATAATAACTCCACTCCAACAATAATTTTAGACGGTCCTTATTATTGCCTAGTTTGCCCACGCCTGTTCTAGAACATTCTAGAAACTTTACAGAAGTATTTAGAATAATCTAGAATATTCTTGAAGCTTCTAGAATATTCTAGAAGAATCCACAAATCCTATATATATAGGAGCTGAAATCTTCAAACCGTGTCAAAAATGATATCTCTTGATGAAGTTGTACATTTACTGACAAAACCATCCGACGATGAAAGTGAACATGATAATGTCGCAGACTACTCTGAAAGTTGTGATGATGATCCTTCTGAAGCCGAAAATGATGAACAAATCGCGCCGTACCCTTCTAAAAGTGAAGAAAGTAATCAAGAAGATCTTACCACGATGCCAGTGAACGAACTTTTGTCCAAAGATAAGTATTTTAGTTATTCAACAACACCTTCAAGGATCAACAGGAGAACCGCAGCTTTCAAAAAATTCAATGGGAACCCAGGCATTACAAGGCAAGCTGCTCCAAGAGGATCTACACCATTCGAAACATTCGAAATTTTCATTTCTGATAATATGATGGAACAGATCATTCACTCAACAAACACCGTCATGAAAGAATCAATTTTTGAAGAAGACCTCTGGAAATGGATCGCAGCTAATCTTTTCCTTGGAATAAGCAAATTCAAAAATGCATCGATAGACGAAATGTTTTCAACCGAATTCGGTTTGCCATTTTTGCGAAAACTGATATCACAAGACAAATTCAAAAAAATGTGCTCAAAAATCATATTTGACATCCACTCTCAAAGAAATAGAGAAATCAAAGATGCCGCCATCTCTGAAGTCTGGAATTTTTTCATTAAAAATTGCAAAAACAGTTACAACCCAAGGAAATACCTGACAGTGGATGAACAACTATGTAACTTCAAAGGAAGAGTTGGCTTCAGAACATACATTCCGACAAAGCCAGGCAAATACGGAATAAAGATTTGGTGCCTAACAGATGCAAAGACAAGTTACCTCCTCAACGCTCAAATTTATACTGGAAAGGTTGGAAATACGACAGAAACAAATCAAGGAGAAAGAATAGTCAGAGAACTGAGTCAGCCATTTCTTGGAAAAGGAAGGACAATAACGACAGATAATTTCTTAACAACAATGACACTTGCCAAGTACCTACGAACAAAAAAAACAGGACTTGTTGGAACCATACGGAAATCAAGAACCTTCCTGCCTCCTGAAATAAATGCAAAATCTAGAGAGTTATCACCAAAGTTTTTCTACCATGACGACATCACTCTTCTCAGGCACTCAGACAAACCAGGAAAATATGTGCTGCTACTGAGTTCTCAGCATCAGTCTGGTGAAGTAGAAAAGAATGGAAAGCCCGAAATCGTCAATCTTTACAATGCAACGAAGGCAGGTGTCGACACTCTCGATCAACTGGTGAGATATTATACAACAAAGAGGCGATCAAAGCGCTGGTCAGTCTGCATATTCTATAACATTCTAGATCTTGCTGCGTACAATGCTTTCGTTCTATACTCGACAAAACATCCAGAATTTCTTCGTCAACATAAATCAAGAGCCAATTGGTGCTTGAAATCAAAGAAATTTACTGCAAAGATAATGACAAAACAACCTCATGTGAACCGCCTGCAAAGAGGGCAAAAAGAGGACGATGCAATTTTTGCGGCAGATCAAAAGATAGACAGTCGAAAATTGTTTGCTCAAATTGTAAAAAAAATGTTTGTCAGAGCTATTCTAAAGTTGTTTGTAATGAATGTTGCTAAATCACTGTGTTTCTATTGGAAAAATATATGGGGCCTGATAGGCCCCAAAATCACTTTAGTGGATGTAAATATTTTTTTCGTAGGAGTGTTAATATCTATCCAATTTTTTTCTTATAATGTCTTGCAGGAAAACACTCATTATAAAAAGAATAACATATATATGTATTGTTACCTACGGCTGTGATTGGACATCTACTTAGTGGAATTCAACCAATAAAATTATACTATAAGAGTATCTTAGCAACGTTAATGTTTGGAAAAGAATTTCAGAAATTTAATCAAGTACTAAGAGGCTTGTTCGTTTTGTTTGTTTTTTGGAATTTCCCACAAAGATACTCGAGGGCTATCTGTGCAAGCCGTCCCTAATTTAGTAGTGTAAGACTAGAGGGAAGGTAGCTAGTCTTCACCACCCACCGCCAACTCTTGGGCTACTCTTTTACCAACGAATAGTGGGATTTACCGCCGCATTAGAATGCCCCACGACTGAAAGGGCGAACATATTTGGTGCGAGGGGGATTCGAACCCGCGACCCTCAGATTACGAGTCGCACGCCTTAACGCGCTTGGCCATGCCGGGCCACTAAGAAGTCTACCAAATCTTGATATTTCATCTTATAAAGAGACAAGTAAGATATGACAGAATTATCATTAAGAAGGATTTTTTTGCTTAATTATATTTGCTGTCAAAACCCAAACTCAAATGTATGAAAAATATATTTTATCACTTAAAAATGTGAAAAACATATACTATTATAACCAGAAACGAAATAGTAAGCAGTTCCTTGTACACCACTTGTTTCCAACCGAAAAATCTCAGTCACTGTGCTTCTGTTAATTTCGATTGGAGGGGCTAAAGCGGTACGATTGTATCTGTAGGAGATAAAATCATAGTGTAAAACTTATACAGGTGATATTTTAATGGTTATGTTGGTACTTCTTACAGTTTTATTTAATTTTTATTCAGTTTATTTAGCACCACAACACATCATTAACTGTCCTTGTGGATACACGTTAAGGAAAATCATGGACGTAAGTTATGAATAAGGATATACTTTGGTTTTCATTCTTTTCATCTTTTCACGTAAAAATTTGAGGGACATGATCTGTTTTGTAGAGAAATGTCTTTACAGTAATTAAATGAGTAAACTCTAGATAAACAAGAAATGCATTTGGAATCTTCCCAACGTTAAAACTTATACTGAAACAAAGTGTTTTTGCTAGTTTATTTTTTAGTATATTTTACACGAGACGGTAGTTAAAAGCCGACTACAAATTTGAATTTCCTTAAACAGAGACACAAAGCAACTTGTAATAAATGGAAAGAATATGTTTTATTATAATATACGAAGTAAGTAATATATGCAATGAGATTTTTGTGAATTTCAGTTAGAAGAAAATATTACAAGAAGAAAACACCTGTACTAATTACATCATGACATAAAAGATCGCAAGTTACGTAAAATTTCTCCGAGTCTTACAAACTACTACACGTGATAGTAATGCTGGGTGTTGTTTAATGTCGAGTGTTGGGGGTCACTGACTGATGGTCCCATGTTCAAGGCACAATGTATCGCTGAGCACGTTACATGCTTTTTTAACTGTAGGGTGTTTTAACTACCTTAATCAGTGTCGTTATTCAGTTAAGAATAGTTACTTAAGAGTGGTAACTACTGCTGATAGTTGTCCGTATCTGTTTAACAGTTGTAAATAAAGAGCGGCTCTGTCTAAAACTTAGGAAGGATTTGAAATTGATTTTTGTACTTTCTGTTGTATAATGTGCCATTTCTTCAGCTTTTGTTTTGGAGACATTACTTCGGATGCTTTAACAGCTGTCTGTTAAGAAAAGTTTTTATTATTATTCTCACAACCATCGCCAGTATCTCGTGTTGTATGGACAGTACTTCGAACACTTCCACGCCTGTTCTCTCTTCACTTATTATAGACGTTAAGGCTGTCTGTGTTGTTATATTGTTTTGTCACCATGTTTGTTTTTGTATCAGCCTCCTTTTTCTCTTTTTGTTGCATCAAGTTTCAGAATAAATTTACGTATTTTTGCCATAAACACAAACGAAATATGAAGATAAACATTAATAAGTACATTATGGGAAATACCATATGTCAAACTCTTGGTTACTACTATTTTACTAATGAATAGAGGGTCGAACGCCCTCACCACCTGGCAATTCCTACATAATAAGTTTCGTTGGACTAAGTTGTTAACGGATTTTCTTTCCGGTTGTCACAAAATGAAGTCAGCTGTAAATTTGAATTGAACGTAAATTATATTCATAAATTTCCTTTTCGCTAAAAATAATATTAACAATTTAATAACTGTGGTTCTGTTTTTCATACTTACCGAAGCAACCTTAAACTCTAAAAATGTGTTTTTCTTACAACAAAGCCACATCGGGTTGAGTCCACCGGGTAGATTTGAGAACCTTCTTTTGGTGTTGTAGGTCTGAGTGCTTCCTGCTGCACCAGCAGTAGACTGTAGAAATGGCACATCATTATTTATTAATAACAAAGACAGATTAATACTTACATTAAATGTTGCTTTGAAAAAGTATTAAGAACTCTTTGAATACTCTTTCATTAACAAATAGTGGGATTCAGAGTCTAATTGTAACGCCCTCACCGCTTAAAGAACGAGCTTCTGTGGTGTGAGAGAGATTCGAACCCGCGATTCTTAGATTACGACTCGGGTGTCTTAACCGCATGGCCAAACCGGGCCGATTTACCATGAATCTGCGACAAGAATAAAACATGCAAACCGTTTTCTCAACTAAACATAAGCAATCTATAATAAATACATATTATGGCCATACGTACACACATCATACAATCCATGTATAAACTATTTATTAGGGCCCGACATGGCCAAGCGTGTTAAGGCATGCAACTCGTAATCTGAGGGTCGCGGGTTCCCATCCCCGTCGCGCCAGACATGCTCGCCCTTTCAGCCGTGGAAGCGTTATAATGTGACAGTCAATCCCACTATTCGTTGGTAAAAGAGTAGCCCAAGAGTTGGCGGTGGGTGGTAATGACTAACTGCCTTCCCTCTAGTCTTACACTGCTAAATTAGGGACGCCTAGCACAGATAGTCACTGAAGAAACGGCTCCAGGCCTTTAGAAGATCTGCCAAGAACGCTATACAAGACATTTCTAGCAGAGAACATGTTTATTTGCCTGCTAAAGAAGAAAGACAGCAAAATCCGTGCAGGTAAAAAAAATCACATAATTTTATTAAAAGGCTGAGGATTTTCACATGCTTCAGAAGAACCAAAGGAAATGCTGACAACCAGACGGACTTTGTTTGTCACGACTCGTAAGTACCAGGTTTTTATGATTTAAGTTTGTTTTGAATTTTCGCACAAAGCTACTCAAGGACTATCTGTGCTAACCGTTCGAAAGGCCGTTTATTTTCTTTATTTCATCTAAGGATATCAATGCTAATCTTCTCCAATTTAGAAGTGAAAGACTAGAGGGAAGGCAGCTAGTCATCAACACCCACCGCCAACTCTTGGGCTACTCTTTTACCAACGAATAGTGAAATTGATCCTCACATTATAACGTCCCCACCGCTGAAAAGGCGAGCATGTTTGGCGTAACGGGGATACGAACCCGCGACCCTCAGATTACGATTCGCACGCCTTAACACGCCTGGCCTTGCCGGGCCAATGATTTAAGTAGGATACCGAATTTTCGTACAGCATATACTGAACGTAATGTATTACATTACAAGAAACAAGTTGTAATACATAAATTTTCTAAACCCTACTGGAATTCTGTTGATAGATTAATACCGATATTTTCAATTGATTGGCATTCTGTCCTCACGAGAGCTAAATGAGAAGTCAATATCATCTCATTCTTTCTAATTTTAAATAACTGGCCAACCTCTCAGAAGCTCCCTCTGAAATAATATAACTTATTGAACTCCTGGGGTCGGAATTGACTGTCATCTATATGTCATCTATATATAGCAGACACAACTGAAATTACGGATTGTAATTAGCTGCACTTTGGCTTGAATTTTAGACATTTAGATACGCAACCCCATATGCTGACTTTCATGTACTGCTCTCCGATGCTAGTGGAAGATATTAGAATAAATTAATAAAGTTTAACTTCAGTAAATATCTGTTTCAAATAAGCGTGTTTTTTTCAGATGTGAAAAATACAATAGTTTTGACATCACTTGTGGATGATCGATGATTTTTAATTTAGTATATTCATTTCACAGTAAAGTTTAAATTGTGTGGAGTTTGTATATCATATATGTTTGTGAAATATCTTTAAACAAACATAAAACACAAGTCATGGTTCTATTTTTTTCACAAGATGTATAAAATCACACTCCAGTATACCTAGGTCTAGATATAGTTACAGTAGCTATATTCTTGTATCCGATGACACGAGTGGACGACTTATTTATAGTTTCACTCATATGGATCACTTGTAGTGGAGCTAATAAAACCTCTTGGAAAATTATACAGAATTTTCACAGGGCAGAGAAAGATCGAAAACAGCGAAGGTAAGCACCCTCTTGTTTGTACCAGAACAGCGTTTCTTTTATTGTTATTACAATAACAGAGGACCAAGACCACCTCGAGAGATAACCTGTTTTACCAATTGCGCCACTGTGTGTTGTTTGTTTGTCACTCAGTCAGGAGACTCTACTATGATGTCATATGAGTGACGCTTGAAATTGCAATTTGTCCTGCCGTGACATTGGTAAAACGTGCACATGCCATGAATCACGAGAAGAATTATGGACTCTGTAAGAGCAAGACATATGAACTTTAAAAGCGAGAAATAAAAATATTTGTTACTCGTGATTTTGTTTTTGTCTACTATTCAAACAAAACACATTAAAGAACCCTTCAGTAAAAATCTACATTATTAATATATTTCAAGATGAAAGGATTATTATTTGCAAGTTAATTCATTGTAGAGAAAACAAAATTATTCTGACAATTATCATAGCATAATCCTGCAGAAACTAAGGTAACGGTTATAAAATACAATAATTACAATGTTTAATTGATGATGATGATAAAAGGTCGCAACGATGTAATTATTAAAATTAACCTCGTATAGAAGTTGCTGTTATTGTATTTGAAATTAATTATTTGGTCTGTCAGATTCCTTACTAGATATCAAGACAAAACCAGTTTAAACGCTATTTAATATTGGAAATCAGAATTTTTTATTTTATTTCAGGGGAAGAAAAATTGCCTGAATAATTAATTGGTTTTGAAATCATATACAAATCAAATGTTTTACATTGTAACTGAAACGACTGTATGAAAACAGTTATACAGTCCCTTTATTATTTCTACTCTCTGAGCTAAAGAAAGGAGGTTAACAAATAAAGTTTATACAGTAGCTATGGTGGTCCTAAGACCCAGCCCTTAGGTACCCTAGTAACAATATTAGTCCAGCTTTAATAATCTCCATCTGTAACAACCTAACTCTTCCATCCTGTCTATCCAGTTACTTATCTCTTACACCAACAGAGATACGTTTCTTCACAGCCATTTATGTGGAACTTTGCAAATGCTTTCTGACAAATCCATATAAACCTAATCTACACCCTTACTCTGATCTATATAAGCAGTAACCTTTTCAAAAAATATCAAAAGATTTGTAACGTAAGATTTTCCTCAGTGGAACCATGGGTACTATACAATGCAATACTGAACTTTGTTAAACGGCTTTGCAAAGCATGTTTTAACATAATTTACTGATATTTTCCCACAACCTATAAAAGACAAATGGGTCTACATTTACTGAGACAATTTGTATTACCTCTCTTTAAAAGACTATTTACCTTAGCTAACTTCCAATCCTTTGGTTTCTACCAACTACTTAAGAACTGACAGGAAACAGTTTGAAATGGCTCATATATCCAATATTTATACTCCTTCAAAAATGAGAAATGTGATCTGGCTCATGATACTTATCATTTTTTAATATTCTAAATTTTTTTAAACTAGTTCAAAAATAATGTAGCAATTTTTATCAAACTCGTTCATTTAGCAACTGTTCAGAACGTGGAGTACTGCTTAAGTCTTCGTTAATGAAAATCGAAGAAAAACCAAATTTAGTAGCCCAGCCATCATATAATTATCATACACTAGCCTCTCTTTTTCATCCTTGAATGGCGCCATCTGCATTCTCTCACTTTGTTTACCCTTAATGTACTTAAAGAAACCCTAACTGTTCAATTTTTAATTTCCAGCCTGTCTTTTCTTGTACTTCCTTTTCGAAGTTCTAATTTCTTGGTTCACAATTTTTTTATCTCCTATAATTTTATGAATCTCTTGTCGTACAAATCAATTTAAATTTCTTACATTTGTGATGCTTTTCTTTAATTTTATCACTTAATTTCTTTGTGAACCAACTTTCTTTCTCTAAGGAATGTGGTTAATTTGAATATTGAAAACGTTATATTTAAAGTTTTTCCACGCGTGATCAGTGGCGCCGCATAATTCAACTGACCAATTCACAATAGATGACTCTTGTTGCATCCTTTCAAAATGGCTCGGCATGGCTAGGTGATTAAGGCAACTTGTGATGCAACACTCTAATGATTTTACGGAAACAATATGCACAACTATGATGCAGCTTTTCAGTTATGTCACTAAAGCACTATATTTTACTTAACTTTAAATATTGCTACTGAAACAGTAGCTGTAAATGAGATGCGACTTGAAATGATATTAGTGATACAAATTCTTATACAAGAAATTTGAAATTTAAATGATTCATATTTTGTAGAAGGGTACAGAATTTTAAAGATATTAATATATATTTCAATAATCATAAAGTTAAGCTTCTATCTTGTAAATATTGTATGCTTGTTTAATATTATAATTCATTAGACATAGAGAATTCAGTATAGAATTCAAAATATTGCTTGTAAAAGTAACTTCTGATTGACACTCTCTGTGTAGCGACAGCTGTAACGTTTCATCACGTTGGTCCATATAACCTCGGTGTGATTTGATGTTTTTGAAACAATGATTTTGAATTCAGAAACTGATTGTTATATTAAAATAAAGACTCATAGTACATGTAACAAAACCCAGTCATGATGATTTCCCAGCACCATTTCAACAGTCCAAGTCACTAAAATCTATCGGTATTGCATTTACCACTTCACTGTTTCATTCTCTGCTGTTCGAGGTATGCGATGAATGAACAACTATGTAGTGGAAGCACCTTTTATAGATGCAACTTGTTTCACTTCTGAATATCTTTCTTGATTGTGTTGCACAGTATTGCCAGGTGCACATAAAAGATTTTTGCCACTGTACTTTGTGTTTGTGGATTTTAATCCGTTACAAAATGCCGAACTGTGCTTACTACAGCTCAAACACGACTGGTAGTAAGTCCTTTTCTGAATGGTTCTTGTGAAGCAACTTGATCCATTTTCCTTTGTTTCACAATATAATAAAGTATAAAACACATTCTCATTTTGGAAGTTCTGAGTTTTTAATGTGAAAAACATCTGTATGTTAAGAGTGTAACATTTTACGTTGGAAAGCAACACTGTATATATTCTTTCGGAAAGTAATTAGTTATTGATAACAATACACTATCTACGTAAAGTTAAACAATGCCGAAATGTAATCCCTAACATGCTGTCCCACCTCTAATTTACATTGGATTTGACTGTTATGTGATTTTCTGATCTGCATATTTAAAATCGTTTTGGTATAACACACTTAACCCCTTTATTTTTTTCTGTAAAATATAAAGTAAATTAAAATGACAAGTTTGTTGAAGTTGGTAATGCATTATTCTTGGGTTATAATTCGAGATAATGTTGTTACTTCTGTTGAAATAACACTTTAGTTCATCGCTTGCATAATACCTAGAAAAGCTCAGCCAGATGGTTAAGGTGCTCGAGTTGTATGTAATCTGATGATCACGGGTTTGAATTTCGTCACACCAAAGTTGCTCGCCCTTTCAGCCAAGAACAAATTAAGTTAGGGATAAATGACGGATGAGTGATTAGAAAGTCTCCTGCGATCTATAAATCCTCATGTAATTTCCAGTCACGTTCAGACATATTGAGTAGATGCTGCTTCCTGATTATTTTCTACGAATACTTTGTCATTACTGAGCAGCTTGGATGTTTATTATCATGTATTTTAGTGCGCTGTGTTGGTTTATTCCTGTAAGTTGTTTGTAGATATCAAATGAAATAATGTTTTCCATACAATATTTTATATTTAATTCATGTATCAGAGAGGTCAAAGCAACCAGTAAACATATTTAGCTACATAATCAAACCATAGCAAGGTGTATTTTAATACTGAAAGGTCTTTTGTTTGTTTGGAATTAAGCAAAACCACACAATGGGCTACCAGTGCTCTGCTTACCACGGGTACCGAAACCCGATTTTTAACAGATGTGAGTCCGCAGACATGCTGCTGTGCCACTGGTGGGCAAAAATGAAACGGTTTTACGTTCTGCACAATTAAAGATAAATAATATCTGAATAAAATATGTATTAGGCTTTGACTAGAAGTTTAGATTTCTGTTGGTATTCCAAATGGGGTTATTACCATGTAGTGATATTTTTACTTATGTCATCTTTGGTAAATATTATTCATTGGTTTTTGTTTATGAATGATGAGTCTACATTTAAATACATGTTCCTCGAAATGAATGTATTCTTAAGCCTTTGTTCGATCTTAAACATTACGATTTGGGATTCCAGTTAACATTAAAGTGCATTAATATCGGCGGATAATAGTAGTGAGTGAAAAATGGAATACTCTATTGTTCACTGCTCATCTGAGTGAGCAGTTTCGAACGGATATTTAAAATCATAGTTAAGTAATATGCGATACACACTTTTCTGTAGCTGTTTTTAGTTTTTTTCAATTCTAATAAATATAACTGGTCAAATAACTTTTGTATAAATCTAAAGAAAGATAAAAAAGTAAAGAGAAATATATTCTACAAAAATAATACAGTATAAATCTACATGACATTCAACCTAAGATACATGAAATATAGTTGGCACCAGTTCAAAAGCAGTACACAATCACTGGCATGTTGCAAGGATAGTTTATCAAATGTTGTAAAATACTCTTAGGACATTTCATAGAATCAACACACAGTAGACTCAGAAACGTCAACAAGTATTATAAAACCTACATAGTAAGTATAATGACTGCTGCTCTGAAATTGTTCTGAGTTTTCTACGTCATTGTCTGAGAATTCATGACTTGCAAAACTTTCAAAAAATTTTCTTTTATTAATTATTCTATTGATTTTAAGAAATTTCAAGGCTCGTTTAAATAAGTTATTTACTGAAGCAATTGTGTTGCGTAAATAAAACAAACGATTCAAAACAGAGTATAATCTGTCATGTTTGTGGTGAAGTCAGTGCACTGTATAACTTTTCATTTTACTAACAATTAGAGAAAAAAAATGGTTTACACTAAACACTCGTTTGGACTGTGAAATAATATTTTACCAAACTACAGCTTCTATACAAAAATAAATTATTTTTTTAGATCGTTCATTAATATTTTTTCTAACATTGTACTTTTAGTGAAAATAAACTCTTGAAAATACAACAAAAAAGAAAGTTGTCGCAGGAGGAAGATCGTGTTTCTCAGCAAATAAAAATTAGTATTATGAGAGCTAGACGTGCTATAAAAATAATTACATGTAACACAGACTTTGTACAGCGGCTTAAATATGTGGTCTGGACCCTCTCCAGGTATGTAATCTCCAAGAACAATGGTTGTGAAAGAAATGAAGAAGTAATATATCAAGTCCAAATAGTCCCAGTCAGGCTCCAAACAAGAAAATATAGTAGCATGGATCAAACAGAACAGAGTCATTATTGCTGCCAGGAAAGTATAAGAAAATCGACCCGTATCTCTAATTAAATCAAATTGAAATACTGCGGAGAACAAGTCTAACATTATATTTTACTGTTCACAGTGTATGGTGTATCATAAATAAAGAACAATAAACTGGTAATATCTCAGAATTCTCCGCGCAACAATTCTTTCTTTTTAATAATTTTGATGATATGTTTTTTAATGTAATTTTCAGGCGATATTTGATGTCACATATCCACAAGGAATAAGGAGACTTCTTGACCACTTACTATATTTGATGTCACATATCCACAAGGAATAAGGAGACTTCTTGACCACTTACTATATTTGATGTCACATATCCACAAGGAATAAGGAGACTTCTTGACCACTTACTATATTTGATGTCACATATCCACAAGGAATAAGGAGACTTCTTGACCACTTACTATATTTGATGTCACATATCCACAAGGAATAAGGAGACTTCTTGACCACTTACTATATTTGATGTCACATATCCACAAGGAATAAGGAGACTTCTTGACCACTTACTATATTTGATGTCACATATCCACAAGGAATAAGGAGACTTCTTGACCACTTACTATATTTGATGTCACATATCCACAAGGAATAAGGAGACTTCTTGACCACTTACTATATTTGATGTCACATATCCACAAGGAATAAGGAGACTTCTTGACCACTTACTATTTTTGATGTCACATATCCACAAGGAATAAGGAGACTTCTTGACCACTTACTATTTCTGCAGTTTACCAGCGATTTCAGCAAACTACAAATGTTGGTTGAATGTGTGTAATTAAATCAAAGTTATTCCATTGAATTTTATTTGTAATAGCATATTTTATGACGCATACAAGACAATTTGCATACAAATTACCATTATGACATTATCGGGATAAAATATAACTGTAAACAAAATGTCAAATAAAGTTTGTAATACATCTACTCTTCTTTAACTGAAACAAAACAGTACAGTTCTACGATTCAAAAATAAATCATTTATTACGTCCATGTTTTCGACCATCGAAGAGTGATGATATCTTTACTGACGAAGCTGGTCTTTACTGGTCATAATAAATTATGTATTTTTTCAAGTATCAATTATATTTACGTTTTGTTTTAAACATTCGTATTCCAGTGGTAAAAATATGAAGTTTTATATAAAATGATTAGTACACGTTGAATAAAAATGTGTTTTAATGAAATAGACAGGCCCAGCATGGCCAGGTGGTGAAGGAAATCGACTCGTGATTCGATGGTTGCGGATTCAAATCCCCGTTGCACCAAACATGCTCGCTCCTTCAGTAGTGTGGGCTTTATAATATGACTGTCAACTCTACTGTTCGTTAGTAAAAGTGTAGCCCAAGAGTTGGCGGTGGGTGGTGATGACCCTCGTCTTACACTGCTAAATTAACACAAATAGCCCTCGAATAGCTTTGCGCGAAATTTAAAAAGAAAACAAGAACAAGTGAAATAGAGAAATTGGTGAATAAACAGAAAATTGATAATGTCTTAGTGTTTTTACTTCAGTTTTATAATATTAGAAGAAAATTTGAAATACTGTTAACTTAGTACCAAAAATAGCATTTCTCTCGCTGATACTGTTTGTTAGTTAGTTGACCAAATAGTAAAATTTCGTTTTGCAGTTTGAGGCGAATAGTTTTGATTAATATTGAAATGTCAACCTGTAAAACCCTCGTGTTACTTTAAATTTTTTTGCAAATCCAAGGAAGTATCACATTATATAAAATTAGTAATCCGTAATCCGCGAGTAGCAAATTAAAATTTTATAACTGAATATAAAAACCACATACCAAGTAAACGATTTCACAGAGAAGTGCAAAAACAAACAACAACAAAAACTGAAAGAAAACTCAAAGGAAACTATTAACAAGATAATGGTGAATACTGATTGTTGAAAGCGAGTAAAATGAATCAATTATGTATCTCTATTTCAAACAACATCATTCTGTTTAAGACACACACACTCTAATATAACTTATCTATTTCAAACAACATCATTCAAACACACACACTCTAATATAACTTATCTATTTCAAACAACATCATTCAAACACACACACTCTAATATAACTTATCTATTTCAAACAACATCATTCAAACACACACACTCTAATATAACTTATCTATTTCAAACAACATCATTCAAACACACACACTCTAATATAACTTATCTATTTCAAACAACATCATTCAAACACACACACTCTAATATAACTTATCTATTTCAAACAACATCATTCAAACACACACACTCTAATATAACTTATCTATTTCAAACAACATCATTCTGTTTAAACACACACACTCTAATATAACTTATCTATTTCAAACAACATCATTCAAACACACACACTCTAATATAACTTATCTATTTCAAACAACATCATTCAAACACACACACTCTAATATAACTTATCTATTTTAAACAACATCATTCAAACACACACTCTAATATAACTTATCTATTTTAAACAACATCATTCAAACACACACACTCTAATATAACTTATCTATTTTAAACAACATCATTCAAACACACACACTCTAATATAACTTATCTATTTTAAACAACATCATTCAAACACACACACTCTAATATAACTTATCTATTTTAAACAACATCATTCAAACACACACACTCTAATATAACTTATCTATTTTAAACAACATCATTCTGTTTAAACACACACACTCTCTAATATAACTTATCTATTTCAAACAACATCATTCTGTTTAAGACACACACACTCTAATAACTTATCTATTTCAAACAACATCATTCTGTTTAAAACACACACACTCTAATATAACTTATCTATTTCAAACAACATCATTCTGTTTAAAACACACACTCTAATATAACTTATCTATTTCAAACAACATCATTCAAACACACACACTCTAATATAACTTATCTATTTCAAACAACATCATCATTCAAACACACACACTCTAATATAACTTATCTATTTCAAACAACATCATTCTGTTTAAACACACACACTCTAATATAACTTATCTATTTCAAACAACATCATTCAAACACACACACTCTAATATAACTTATCTATTTCAAACAACATCATTCTGTTTAAACACACACACTCTAATATAACTTATCTATTTCAAACAACATCATTCAAACACACACACTCTAATATAACTTATCTATTTCAAACAACATCATTCAAACACACACACTCTAATATAACTTATCTATTTTAAACAACATCATTCAAACACACACACTCTAATATAACTTATCTATTTTAAACAACATCATTCAAACACACACACTCTAATATAACTTATCTATTTTAAAACAACATCATTCAAACACACACACTCTAATATAACTTATCTATTTTAAACAACATCATTCAAACACACACACTCTAATATAACTTATCTATTTTAAACAACATCATTCAAACACACACACTCTAATATAACTTATCTATTTTAAACAACATCATTCAAAACACACACACACTCTAATATAACTTATCTATTTTAAACAACATCATTCAAACACACACACTCTAATATAACTTATCTATTTTAAACAACATCATTCAAACACACACACTCTAATATAACTTATCTATTTTAAACAACATCATTCAAACACACACACTCTAATATAACTTATCTATTTTAAACAACATCATTCAAACACACACACTCTAATATAACTTATCTATTTTAAACAATATCATTCAAACACACACACTCTAATATAACTTATCTATTTCAAACAACATCATTCAAACACACACACTCTAATATAACTTATCTATTTTAAACAACATCATTCAAACACACACACTCTAATATAACTTATCTATTTTAAACAACATCATTCAAACACACACACTCTAATATAACTTATCTATTTCAAACAACATCATTCAAACACACACACTCTAATATAACTTATCTATTTCAAACAACATCATTCAAACACACACACTCTAATATAACTTATCTATTTCAAACAACATCATTCAAACACACACACTCTAATATAACTTATCTATTTCAAACAACATCATTCAAACACACACACTCTAATATAACTTATCTATTTTAAACAACATCATTTTGTTTAAGACACACACACTCTAATATAACTTATCTATTTCAAACAACATCATTCAAACACACACACTCTAATATAACTTATCTATTTCAAACAACATCATTCAAACACACTCTAATATAACTTATCTATTTCAAACAACATCATTCTGTTTAAGACACACACACTCTAATATAACTTATCTATTTTAAACAACATCATTCAAACACACACACTCTAATATAACTTATCTATTTCAAACAACATCATTCTGTTTAAACACACACACTCTAATATAACTTATCTATTTTAAACAACATCATTCAAACACACACACTCTAATATAACTTATCTATTTTAAAACAACATCATTCAAACACACACACTCTAATATAACTTATCTATTTCAAACAACATCATTAAACACACACACTCTAATATAACTCATCTATTTCAAACAACATTATTCTGTTTAAGACACACACACTCTAATATAACTTATTTATTTCAAACAACATCATTCTGTTTAAACACACACACTCTAATATAACTTATCTATTTCAAACAACATCATTCAAACACACACACTCTAATATAACTTATCTATTTCAAAAATCATTCAAACACACACACTCTAATATAACTTATCTATTTCAAACAACATCATTCAAACACACACACTCTAATATAACTTATCTATTTCAAACAACATCATTCAAACACACACACACTCTAATATAACTTATCTATTTTCAAACAACATCATTCAAACACACACACTCTAATATAACTTATCTATTTCAAACAACATCATTCAAACACACACACTCTAATATAACTTATCTATTTCAAACAACATCATTCAAACACACACACTCTAATATAACTTATCTATTTCAAACAAACATCATTCAAACACACACACTCTAATATAACTTATCTATTTTAAACAACATCATCATTCAAACACACACTCTAATATAACTTATCTATTTTAAACAACATCATTCAAACACACACACTCTAATATAACTTATCTATTTTAAACAAAACATCATTCAAACACACACACACTCTAATATAACTTATCTATTTTAAACAACATCATTCAAACACACACACTCTAATATAACTTATCTATTTTAAACAACATCATTCAAACACACACACACTAATATAACTTATCTATTTTAAACAACATCATTCAAACACACACACTCTAATATAACTTATCTATTTTAAACAACATCATTCAAACACACACACTCTAATATAACTTATCTATTTTAAACAACATCATTCAAACACACACACTCTAATATAACTTATCTATTTTAAACAACATCATTCAAACACACACACTCTAATATAACTTATCTATTTTAAACAACATCATTCAAACACACACACTCTAATATAACTTATCTATTTTAAACAACATCATTCAAACACACACACTCTAATATAACTTATCTATTTTAAACAACATCATTCAAACACACACACACTCTAATATGACTTATCTATTTCAAACAACATCATTCAAACACACACACTCTAATATAACTTATCTATTTTAAAACAACATCATTCAAACACACACACTCTAATATAACTTATCTATTTTAAACAACATCATTCAAACACACACACTCTAATATAACTTATCTATTTCAAACAACATCATTCAAACACACACACTCTAATATAACTTATCTATTTTAAACAACATCATTCAAACACACACACTCTAATATAACTTATCTATTTCAAACAACATCATTCAAACACACACACTCTAATATAACTTATCTATTTCAAACAACATCATTCAAACACACACACACTCTAATATAACTTATCTATTTTAAACAACATCATTCAAACACACACACACTCTAATATAACTTATCTATTTTAAACAACATCATTCAAACACACACACTCTAATATAACTTATCTATTTCAAACAACATCATTCAAACACACACACTTAATATAACTTATCTATTTCAAACAACATCATTCAAACACACACACTCTAATATAACTTATCTATTTCAAACAACATCATTCAAACACACACACTCTAATATAACTTATCTATTTCAAACAACATCATTCAAACACACACACTCTAATATAACTTATCTATTTCAAACAACATCATTCAAACACACACACTCTAATATAACTTATCTATTTCAAACAACATCATTCAAACACACACACTCTAATATAACTTATCTATTTCAAACAACATCATTCAAACACACACACACTCTAATATAACTTATCTATTTTAAACAACATCATTCAAACACACACACACTCTAATATAACTTATCTATTTCAAACAACATCATTCAAACACACACACTCTAATATAACTTATCTATTTCAAACAACATCATTCAAACACACACACTCTAATATAACTTATCTATTTTAAACAACATCATTCAAACACACACACTCTAATATAACTTATCTATTTCAAACAACATCATTCAAACACACACACTCTAATATAACTTATCTATTTTAAACAACATCATTCAAACACACACACTCTAATATAACTTATCTATTTTAAACAACATCATTCAAACACACACACTCTAATATAACTTATCTATTTTAAACAACATCATTCAAACACACACACTCTAATATAACTTATCTATTTCAAACAACATCATTCAAACACACACACTCTAATATAACTTATCTATTTTAAACAACATCATTCAAACACACACAATCTAATATAACTTATCTATTTTAAACAACATCATTCAAACACACACACTCTAATATAACTTATCTATTTTAAACAACATCATTCAAACACACACACTCTAATATAACTTATCTATTTTAAACAACATCATTCAAACACACACACTCAATAAACACATCACAAACACTCTAATATAACTTATCTATTTTAAACAACATCATTCAAACACACACACTCTAATATAACTTATCTATTTCAAACAACATCATTCAAACACACACACTCTAATATAACTTATCTATTTCAAACAACATCATTCAAACACACACACTCTAATATAACTTATCTATTTCAAAAATCATTCAAACACACACACTCTAATATAAATTATCTATTTCAAACAACATCATTCAAACACACACACTCTAATATAACTTATCTATTTTAAACAACATCATTCAAACACACACACTCTAATATAACTTATCTATTTCAAACAACATCATTCAAACACACACACTCTAATATAACTTATCTATTTCAAAACAACATCATTCAAACACACACACTCTAATATAACTTATCTATTTTAAACAACATCATTCAAACACACACACTCTAATATAACTTATCTATTTCAAACAACATCATTCAAACACACACACTCTAATATAACTTATCTATTTTAAACAACATCATTCAAACACACACACTCTAATATAACTTATCTATTTCAAACAACATCATTCAAACACACACACTCTAATATAACTTATCTATTTCAAACAACATCATTCAAACACACACACTCTAATATAACTTATCTATTTCAAACAACATCATTCAAACACACACACTCTAATATAACTTATCTATTTTAAACAACATCATTCAAACACACACACTCTAATATAACTTATCTATTTCAAACAACATCATTCAAACACACACACTCTAATATAACTTATCTATTTCAAACAACATCATTCAAACACACACACTCTAATATAACTTATCTATTTCAAACAACATCATTCTCTTTAAGACACACACACTCTAATATAACTTATCTATTTCAAACAACATCATTCAAACACACACACTCTAATATAACTTATCTATTTCAAACAACATCATTCAAACACACACACTCTAATATAACTTATCTATTTTAAACAACATCATTCAAACACACACAACTCTAATATAACTTATCTATTTTAAACAACATCATTCAAACACACACACTCTAATATAACTTATCTATTTTAAACATACATCATTCAAACACACACACTCTAATATAACTTATCTATTTCAAACAACATCATTCAAACACACACACTCTAATATAACTTATCTATTTTAAAACAAATATCATTCAAACACACACACTCTAATATAACTTATCTATTTTAAACAAACATCATTCAAACACACACACTCTAATATAACTTATCTATTTCAAACAACATCATTCAAACACACACACTCTAATATAACTTATCTATTTCAAACAACATCATTCAAACACACACACACTATAATATAACTTATCTATTTCAAACAACATCATTCAAACACACACACTCTAATATAACTTATCTA
This sequence comes from Tachypleus tridentatus, assembly GCF_004210375.1. Classification (NCBI taxonomy): domain Eukaryota; kingdom Metazoa; phylum Arthropoda; class Merostomata; order Xiphosura; family Limulidae; genus Tachypleus; species Tachypleus tridentatus. Next base: position 75,152,074 of record NC_134826.1, read on the forward strand.
TTTTAAACAACATCATTCAAACACACACACACTCTAATATAACTTATCTATTTCTAAACAACATCATTCAAACACACACACTCTAATATAACTTATCTATTTCAAACAACATCATTCAAACACACACACTCTAATATAACTTATCTATTTTAAACAACATCATTCAAACACACACACTCTAATATAACTTATCTATTTCAAACAACATCATTCAAACACACACACTCTAATATAACTTATCTATTTTAAACAACATCATTCAAACACACACACTCTAATATAACTTATCTATTTCAAACAACATCATTCAAACACACACACTCTAATATAACTTATCTATTTCAAACAACATCATTCAAACACACACTCTAATATAACTTATCTATTTTTAAACAACATCATTCAAACACACACACTCTAATATAACTTATCTATTTCAAACAACATCATTCAAACACACACACTCTAATATAACTTATCTATTTTAAACAACATCATTCAAACACACACACTCTAATATAACTTATCTATTTCAAACAACATCATTCAAACACACACACTCTAATATAACTTATCTATTTCAAAAATCATTCAAACACACACACTCTAATATAACTTATCTATTTCAAACAACATCATTCAAACACACACACTCTAATATAACTTATCTATTTTAAACAACATCATTCAAACACACACACTCTAATATAACTTATCTATTTCAAACAACATCATTCAAACACACACACTCTAATATAACTTATCTATTTCAAAACAACATCATTCAAACACACACACTCTAATATAACTTATCTATTTCAAACAACATCATTCAAACACACACACTCTAATATAACTTATCTATTTCAAACAACATCATTCAAACACACACACTCTAAATATAACTTATCTATTTTAAACAACATCATTCAAACACACACACTCTAATATAACTTATCTATTTCAAACAACATCATTCATTCAAACACACACACTCTAATATAACTTATCTATTTCAAACAACATCATTCAAACACACACACTCTAATATAACTTATCTATTTTAAAAACAACATCATTCAAACACACACACTCTAATATAACTTATCTATTTCAAACAACATCATTCAAACACACACACACTCTAATATAACTTATCTATTTCAAACAACATCATTCAAACACACACACTCTAATATAACTTATCTATTTTAAACAACATCATTCAAACACACACACTCTAATATAACTTATCTATTTTAAAACAACATCATTCAAACACACACACTCTAATATAACTTATCTATTTTAAACAACATCATTCAAACACACACTCTAATATAACTTATCTATTTTAAACAACATCATTCAAACACACACACTCTAATATAACTTATCTATTTCAAACAACATCATTCAAACACACACACTCTAATATAACTTATCTATTTTAAACAAATATCATTCAAACACACACACTCTAATATAACTTATCTATTTTAAACAACATCATTCAAACACACACACTCTAATATAACTTATCTATTTTAAACAACATCATTCAAACACACACACACTCTAATATGACTTATCTATTTCAAACAACATCATTCAAACACACACACTCTAATATAACTTATCTATTTTAAAACACATCATTCAAACACACACACTCTAATATAACTTATCTATTTCAAACAACATCATTCAAACACACACACTCTAATATAACTTATCTATTTTAAACAAACATCATTCAAACACACACACTCTAATATAACTTATCTATTTCAAACAACATCATTCAAACACACACACTCTAATATAACTTATCTATTTCAAACAACATCATTCAAACACACACACTCTAATATAACTTATCTATTTTAAACAACATCATTCAAACACACACACTCTAATATAACTTATCTATTTTAAACAACATCATTCAAACACACACACTCTAATATAACTTATCTATTTAAAACAACATCATTCAAACACACACACTCTAATATAACTTATCTATTTTAAACAACATCATTCAAACACACACACTCTAATATAACTTATCTATTTCAAACAACATCATTCAAACACACACACTCTAATATAACTTATCTATTTTAAAACACATCATTCAAACACACACACTCTAATATAACTTATCTATTTTAAACAACATCATTCAAACACACACACTCTAATATAACTTATCTATTTCAAACAACATCATTCAAACACACACACTCTAATATAACTTATCTATTTTAAACAACATCATTCAAACACACACACTCTAATATAACTTATCTATTTTAAACAACATCATTCAAAACACACACACTCTAATATAACTTATCTATTTTAAACAACATCATTCAAACACACACACTCTAATATAACTTATCTATTTCAAACAAATCATTCAAACACACACACTTCTAATACTCTATAACTTATCTATTTCAAACAACATCATTCAAACACACACACTCTAATATAACTTATCTATTTTAAACAACATCATTCAAACACACACACTCTAATATAACTTATCTATTTTAAACAACATCATTCAATCACACACACTCTAATATAACTTATCTATTTTAAACAACATCATTCAAACACACACACTCTAATATAACTTATCTATTTTAAACAACATCATTCAAACACACACACTCTAATATAACTTATCTATTTCAAACAACATCATTCAAAAACACACACTCTAATATAACTTATCTATTTCAAACAACATCATTCAAACACACACACTCTAATATAACTTATCTATTTTAAACAACATCATTCAAACACACACACTCTAATATAACTTATCTATTTCAAACAACATCATTCAAACACACACACTCTAATATAACTTATCTATTTCAAACAACATCATTCAAACACACACACTCTAATATAACTTATCTATTTCAAAAATCATTCAAACACATCATTCAAACTCTAATATAACTTATCTATTTCAAACAACATCATTCAAACACACACACTCTAATATAACTTATCTATTTCTAAAAACAACATCATTCAAACACACACACTCTAATATAACTTATCTATTTCAAACACACACACTCTAATATATCATTCAAACATTCAAACACACACACTCTAATATAACTTATCTATTTTAAAAACATCATTCAAACACACACACTCTAATATAACTTATCTATTTTAAACAACATCATTCAAACACACACATATCTTCAATATAACTTATCTATTTTAAACAACATCATTCAAACACACACACTCTCTAATATAACTTATCTATTTTTAAAACAACACACTCTAATCATTCTCATTCAAACACACACACTCTCTAATATAATCATTATCTATTTAAACAAAACAACATCATTCAAACACACACACTCTAATATAACTTATCTATTTCAAAACAACATCATTCAAACACACACACTCTAATATAACTTATCTATTTCAAACAACATCATTCAAACACACACACTCTAATATAACTTATCTATTTCAAAAAATATCATTCAAACACACACACTCTAATATAACTTATCTATTTTAAACAACATCATTCAAACACACACACTCTAATATAACTTATCTATTTTAAACAACATCATTCAAACACACACACTCTAATATAACTTATCTATTTTAAACAACATCATTCAAACACACACACTCTAATATAACTTATCTATTTTAAACAACATCATTCAAACACACACACTCTAATATAACTTATCTATTTTAAAACAACATCATTCAAACACACACACTCTAATATAACTTATCTATTTTAAACAACATCATTCAAACACACACACTCAATAATATAACTTATCTATTTTAAACAACATCATTCAAACACACACAATTCTCTAATATAACTTATCTATTTTAAACAACATCATTCAAACACACACACTCTAATATAACTTATCTATTTCAAACAAACATCATTCAAACACACACACTCTAATATAACTTATCTATTTTCAAACAAATATCATTCACATCTATTTTAAACAACATCATTCTAATATAACTTATCTATTTCAAACAACATCATTCATTTAAACACATCATTCACACTCTAATATAACTTATCTATTTTAAACAACATCATTCTTCAAACACAATAATAATTCTAAACATCATTTTCACACTCTAATATAACTTATCTATTTCTATTTCTTAAACAACATCATTCAAACACACACACTCTAATATAACTTATCTATTTTAAACAACATCATTCAAACACACACACTCTAATATAACTTATCTATTTTAAACAAACATCATTCAAAGACACACACTCTAATATAACTTATCTATTTTAAACAACATCATTCAAACACACACACACTCTAATATAACTTATCTATTTTAAACAACATCATTCAAACACACACACTCTAATATAACTTATCTATTTCAAACAACATCATTCAAACACACACACTCTAATATAACTTATCTATTTCAAACAACATCATTCAAACACACACACTCTAATATAACTTATCTATTTCAAACAACATCATTCAAACACACACACTCTAATATAACTTATCTATTTTAAACAACATCATTCAAACACACACACTCTAATATAACTTATCTATTTTAAACAACATCATTCAAACACACACACACTACTCTAATATAATCTTATCTATTTCAAACAACATATCATTCTGTTTAAACACACACACTCTCTAATATAACTTATCTATTTTAAACAAATCATTCAAACACACAATTCTAATATAACTTATCTATTTCAAACAACATCATCCAAACACACACACTCTAATATAACTTATCTATTTCAAAACAACATCATTCAAACACACACACTCTAATATAACTTATCTATTTTAAACAACATCATTCAAACACACACACTCTAATATAACTTATCTATTTTCAAACAACATCATTCAAACACACACACACTAATATAACTTATCTATTTTTAAACAACATCATTCAAACACACAACACTCTAATATAACTTATCTATTTTAAACAACATCATTCAAAACACACACACTCTAATATAACTTATCTATTTTAAACAACATCATTCAAACACACACACTCTAATATAACTTATCTATTTCAAAACAACATCATTCAAACACACACACAATCTAATATAACTTATCTATTTTAAACAACATCATTCAAACACACACACTCTAATATAACTTATCTATTTTAAACAACATCATTCAAACACACACACTCTAATATAACTTATCTATTTTAAACAACATCATTCAAACACACACACTCTAATATAACTTATCTATTTTAAACAACATCATTCAAACACACACACTCTAATATAACTTATCTATTTTAAACAACATCATTCAAACACACACACTCTAATATAACTTATCTATTTCAAAACAACATCATTCAAACACACACACTTCTAATATAACTTATCTATTTCAAACAACATCATTCTGTTTAATACATACACACTCTCTAATATAACTTATCTACACAACAAATATCATTCTATTTAAAACATTACACACACACTAATATAACTTATCTATTTCAAACAACATCATTCAAACACACACACTCTAATATAACTTATCTATTTCAAACAACATCATTCTGTACAAGACACACACTCTAATATAACTTATCTATTTCTAAAAATATCATTCAAACACACACACTCTAATATAACTTATCTATTTTAAACAACATCATTCAAACACACACACTCTAATATAACTTATCTATTTTAAACAACATCATTCAAACACACACACTCTAATATAACTTATCTATTTTAAACAACATCATTCAAACACACACACTCTAATATAACTTATCTATTTTAAACAACATCATTCTTATCTTTTTAAACACACACACACTCTAATATAACTTATCTATTTTAAACAACATCATTCAAACACACTCTACACTCTAATATATAACTTATCTATTTTAAACAACATCATTCAAAAACACACACACTCTAATATAACTTATCTATTTTAAACAACATCATTCAAACACACACACTCTAATATAACTTATCTATTTTAAACAACATCATTCAAACACACACACTCTAATATAACTTATCTATTTTAAACAACATCATTCAAACACACACACTCTAATATAACTTATCTATTTTAAACAACATCATTCAAACACACACACTCTAATATAACTTATCTATTTTAAACAACATCATTCAAACACACACACTCTAATATAACTTATCTATTTTAAACAACATCATTCAAACACACACACTCTAATATAACTTATCTATTTTAAACAACATCATTCAAACACACACACTCTAATATAATATAACTTATCTATTTTAAAAAAAACATCATTCAAACACACACACTCTAATATAACTTATCTATTTTAAACAACATCATTCAAACACACACACTCTAATATAACTTATCTATTTTAAACAACATCATTCAAACACACACACTCTAATATAACTTATCTATTTTAAACAACATTCATTAATATAACTTATCTATTTTAAACAACACACTCTAATAATATAACTTATCTATTTTAAACAACATCATTCAAACACACACACTCTAATATAACTTATCTATTTTAAACAACATCATTCAAACACACACACTCAACATCATTCAAACACACACACTCTAATATAACTTATCTATTTTAAACAACATCATTCAAACACACACACTCTAATATAACTTATCTATTTTAAACAACATCATTCAAACACACACACTCTAATATAACTTATCTATTTTAAACAACATCATTCAAACACACACACTCTAATATAACTTATCTATTTTAAACAACATCATTCAAACACACACACTCTAATATAACTTATCTATTTTAAACAACATCATTCAAACACACACACTCTAATATAACTTATCTATTTTAAACAACATCATTCAAACACACACACTCTAATATAACTTATCTATTTTAAACAACATCATTCAAACACACACACTCTAATATAACTTATCTATTTTAAACAACATCATTCAAACACACACACTCTAATATAACTTATCTATTTTAAACAACATCATTCAAACACACACACTCTAATATAACTTATCTATTTTAAACAACATCATTCAAACACACACACTCTAATATAACTTATCTATTTTAAACAACATCATTCAAACACACACACTCTAATATAACTTATCTATTTTAAACAACATCATTCAAACACACACACTCTAATATAACTTATCTATTTTAAACAACATCATTCAAACACACACACTCTAATATAACTTATCTATTTTAAACAACATCATTCAAACACACACACTCTAATATAACTTATCTATTTTAAACAACATCATTCAAACACACACACTCTAATATAACTTATCTATTTTAAACAACATCATTCAAACACACACACTCTAATATAACTTATCTATTTTAAACAACATCATTCAAACACACACACTCTAATATAACTTATCTATTTTAAACAACATCATTCAAACACACACACTCTAATATAACTTATCTATTTTAAACAACATCATTCAAACACACACACTCTAATATAACTTATCTATTTTAAACAACATCATTCAAACACACACACTCTAATATAACTTATCTATTTTAAACAACATCATTCAAACACACACACTCTAATATAACTTATCTATTTTAAACAACATCATTCAAACACACACACTCTAATATAACTTATCTATTTTAAACAACATCATTCAAACACACACACTCTAATATAACTTATCTATTTTAAACAACATCATTCAAACACACACACTCTAATATAACTTATCTATTTTAAACAACATCATTCAAACACACACACTCTAATATAACTTATCTATTTTAAACAACATCATTCAAACACACACACTCTAATATAACTTATCTATTTTAAACAACATCATTCAAACACACACACTCTAATATAACTTATCTATTTTAAACAACATCATTCAAACACACACACTCTAATATAACTTATCTATTTTAAACAACATCATTCAAACACACACACTCTAATATAACTTATCTATTTTAAACAACATCATTCAAACACACACACTCTAATATAACTTATCTATTTTAAACAACATCATTCAAACACACACACTCTAATATAACTTATCTATTTTAAACAACATCATTCAAACACACACACTCTAATATAACTTATCTATTTTAAACAACATCATTCAAACACACACACTCTAATATAACTTATCTATTTTAAACAACATCATTCAAACACACACACTCTAATATAACTTATCTATTTTAAACAACATCATTCAAACACACACACTCTAATATAACTTATCTATTTTAAACAACATCATTCAAACACACACACTCTAATATAACTTATCTATTTTAAACAACATCATTCAAACACACACACTCTAATATAACTTATCTATTTTAAACAACATCATTCAAACACACACACTCTAATATAACTTATCTATTTTAAACAACATCATTCAAACACACACACTCTAATATAACTTATCTATTTTAAACAACATCATTCAAACACACACACTCTAATATAACTTATCTATTTTAAACAACATCATTCAAACACACACACTCTAATATAACTTATCTATTTTAAAACATCATTCAAACACACACACTCTAATATAACTTATCTATTTTAAACAACATCATTCAAACACACACACTCTAATATAACTTATCTATTTTAAACAACATCATTCAAACACACACACTCTAATATAACTTATCTATTTTAAACAACATCATTCAAACACACACACTCTAATATAACTTATCTATTTTAAACAACATCATTCAAACACACACACTCTAATATAACTTATCTATTTTAAACAACATCATTCAAACACACACACTCTAATATAACTTATCTATTTTAAACAACATCATTCAAACACACACACTCTAATATAACTTATCTATTTTAAACAACATCATTCAAACACACACACTCTAATATAACTTATCTATTTTAAACAACATCATTCAAACACACACACTCTAATATAACTTATCTATTTTAAACAACATCATTCAAACACACACACTCTAATATAACTTATCTATTTTAAACAACATCATTCAAACACACACACTCTAATATAACTTATCTATTTTAAACAACATCATTCAAACACACACACTCTAATATAACTTATCTATTTTAAACAACATCATTCAAACACACACACTCTAATATAACTTATCTATTTTAAACAACATCATTCAAACACACACACTCTAATATAACTTATCTATTTTAAACAACATCATTCAAACACACACACTCTAATATAACTTATCTATTTTAAACAACATCATTCAAACACACACACTCTAATATAACTTATCTATTTTAAACAACATCATTCAAACACACACACACTCTAATATAACTTATCTATTTTAAACAACATCATTCAAACACACACACTCTAATATAACTTATCTATTTTAAACAACATCATTCAAACACACACACTCTAATATAACTTATCTATTTTAAACAACATCATTCAAACACACACACTCTAATATAACTTATCTATTTTAAACAACATCATTCAAACACACACACTCTAATATAACTTATCTATTTTAAACAACATCATTCAAACACACACACTCTAATATAACTTATCTATTTTAAACAACATCATTCAAACACACACACTCTAATATAACTTATCTATTTTAAACAACATCATTCAAACACACACACTCTAATATAACTTATCTATTTTAAACAACATCATTCAAACACACACACTCTAATATAACTTATCTATTTTAAACAACATCATTCAAACACACACACTCTAATATAACTTATCTATTTTAAACAACATCATTCAAACACACACACTCTAATATAACTTATCTATTTTAAACAACATCATTCAAACACACACACTCTAATATAACTTATCTATTTTAAACAACATCATTCAAACACACACACTCTAATATAACTTATCTATTTTAAACAACATCATTCAAACACACACACTCTAATATAACTTATCTATTTTAAACAACATCATTCAAACACACACACTCTAATATAACTTATCTATTTTAAACAACATCATTCAAACACACACACTCTAATATAACTTATCTATTTTAAACAACATCATTCAAACACACACACTCTAATATAACTTATCTATTTTAAACAACATCATTCAAACACACACACTCTAATATAACTTATCTATTTTAAACAACATCATTCAAACACACACACTCTAATATAACTTATCTATTTTAAACAACATCATTCAAACACACACACTCTAATATAACTTATCTATTTTAAACAACATCATTCAAACACACACACTCTAATATAACTTATCTATTTTAACAACATCATTCAAACACACACACTCTAATATAACTTATCTATTTTAAACAACATCATTCAAACACACACACTCTAATATAACTTATCTATTTTAAACAACATCATTCAAACACACACACTCTAATATAACTTATCTATTTTAAACAACATCATTCAAACACACACACTCTAATATAACTTATCTATTTTAAACAACATCATTCAAACACACACACTCTAATATAACTTATCTATTTTAAACAACATCATTCAAACACACACACTCTAATATAACTTATCTATTTTAAACAACATCATTCAAACACACACACTCTAATATAACTTATCTATTTTAAACAACATCATTCAAACACACACACTCTAATATAACTTATCTATTTTAAACAACATCATTCAAACACACACACTCTAATATAACTTATCTATTTTAAACAACATCATTCAAACACACACACTCTAATATAACTTATCTATTTTAAACAACATCATTCAAACACACACACTCTAATATAACTTATCTATTTTAAACAACATCATTCAAACACACACACTCTAATATAACTTATCTATTTTAAACAACATCATTCAAACACACACACTCTAATATAACTTATCTATTTCAAACAACATCATTCAAACACACACACTCTAATATAACTTATCTATTTTAAACAACATCATTCAAACACACACACTCTAATATAACTTATCTATTTTAAACAACATCATTCAAACACACACACTCTAATATAACTTATCTATTTTAAACAACATCATTCAAACACACACACTCTAATATAACTTATCTATTTTAAACAACATCATTCAAACACACACACTCTAATATAACTTATCTATTTTAAACAACATCATTCAAACACACACACTCTAATATAACTTATCTATTTTAAACAACATCATTCAAACACACACACTCTAATATAACTTATCTATTTTAAACAACATCATTCAAACACACACACTCTAATATAACTTATCTATTTTAAACAACATCATTCAAACACACACACTCTAATATAACTTATCTATTTTAAACAACATCATTCAAACACACACACTCTAATATAACTTATCTATTTTAAACAACATCATTCAAACACACACACTCTAATATAACTTATCTATTTTAAACAACATCATTCAAACACACACACTCTAATATAACTTATCTATTTTAAACAACATCATTCAAACACACACACTCTAATATAACTTATCTATTTTAAACAACATCATTCAAACACACACACTCTAATATAACTTATCTATTTTAAACAACATCATTCAAACACACACACTCTAATATAACTTATCTATTTTAAACAACATCATTCAAACACACACACTCTAATATAACTTATCTATTTTAAACAACATCATTCAAACACACACACTCTAATATAACTTATCTATTTTAAACAACATCATTCAAACACACACACTCTAATATAACTTATCTATTTTAAACAACATCATTCAAACACACACACTCTAATATAACTTATCTATTTTAAACAACATCATTCAAACACACACACTCTAATATAACTTATCTATTTTAAACAACATCATTCAAACACACACACTCTAATATAACTTATCTATTTTAAACAACATCATTCAAACACACACACTCTAATATAACTTATCTATTTTAAACAACATCATTCAAACACACACACTCTAATATAACTTATCTATTTTAAACAACATCATTCAAACACACACACTCTAATATAACTTATCTATTTTAAACAACATCATTCAAACACACACACTCTAATATAACTTATCTATTTTAAACAACATCATTCAAACACACACACTCTAATATAACT